>NW_006783733.1:1226353-1234734 GCF_000442215.2 Lipotes vexillifer | reverse complement strand
AGTGTTTAAAGACCATGCTTCATTGATTAGCATTTAGAGAAGATGTAACATACAAAAGGTATCATAATGCCATGTCAGCAACCTGGTTTTGTAAGTTCTATGAATTGTGATGGAAATTTATTTGGGCTTTGGAAAGTAAACATGGATAGTTTACTGGTGAATCAAATTAAGAATATTGAAGACCTTGAGAATAAAAGTTTGAGCTAATTTGACAGTTTGGTATATTCATATTCAGTAATGACCTCATTGTGAGTTTATGAGAACTCATGCTTCTTATAGAAAACATAATAAGAAGGCTTGAATTTGTCACTTTATTTAGCATACTAATAATTTCTATTTCACTGACACTTGTTTGTAAAAAAGAAATAACCACTGCTACGGATGATTAATCAAGGTCAATTTTATTATATATACTTAAGAATTTGTCTTCTAGGAAGATGAATAATTATAGGGAAAATTGGAAACTCATTTCCTTTGCATATAGACATTTTTTATAAAATACAATAACACAATATTTCTTATAGTTTAAATCTTCAGAAAGCTTTAATTATATACAGCATAGAATAAAAGTATAATAATTTGAATATATGAAATAGTTTAGTGGCTAAATCCCTGTAAAATTCTGTGATAAATTTTCAAATCACTTCTCAGACCAACTTGTATTAAAACACAGAATAAATTGCTTGGAAAGTTGATTTAACTAAAATACACACACACACATACACACACACACACACACTGATTAAAGATGACAATTTAGGTGATACAAGCGAACTTATTTAACACTTCATGAAACAGATGGTCTCTGTTCCCAAGGCTCCAGGGAACTGCAAAATAGTGCAGAAGACAGGAAGTTTGTACAGGATAAAGAATAAAGAACAAGCAAGAGAAAAATAGAAAATATATGACTGATTGGGGTTATGTAGCCAACCTTGTTTGGGGTGAGAAGGTACAAGGAAATAAATATAGAGTCCAGAATTGACTTGGCTTTTGGGGATTGGTTGACTGAATAGACTATTTTCTGGTCAACAAAAGCATTTATAGGGACAGAAATTTATCTAAGCTTCAGTTTGCTGGTGTGACACCTCAGCAGGAGAAGCTCCACTTTGAGCCTAAGTCATTTCAACAGTCCCCACTCTGGATCATCCTCTTGACCATTCAAGAGGCTTGATATGTTGGTCTTAGAGTGACTCTCTCTTACCATTGCCTCTTCAGGTCTCAATGTAGTGTTTACAAAAGACCATGTCAAGTTCATATTCTTGGGAGTTGGTTAACTTCTTCTGTTCTTTTTTGTTGATCCAATCAGAAACATACCATCTGTTGGCTGGTTGGTCAATGGTTGCCCATGTGCATTTAAAACTTTTTTAGAACAAAGCATATTAAGGAGACAATAATTATTAGCAACATAATAATGCCCATGGTTTGGCGAGCACTCCTGAGCCAACATCCCCATGACTCAAACCAGCTAGGATTTCATGTAACTGTATCTCTACTTTCCAAGAAGTGTTTATCAAGCTATCGTGGGGCATTGGAAATCAAGGAGAAGTGAGTGATGAGCAGAAAGAACTACAGCACCACCAGTGTCATAGCAAATCCAACAGTCAATTGGAAGTTGGATGCCATTCTTTTGCAATGGCTTGAGATACGTGAAACTTGATATTGTTTTCTCAGACTGGGACAAGGAAAATATGGAAAAAAGAATCATAAAGACCTTCATGGTATAAGAATTAGAAAAAAGATGGTCAGAAAGGGGCATAAGAATGGAAAGAAGTGTTCTAGATCAGACATCTTGGGAAGAAGTGGCCACCTTGACATCAGTTACTTTTCCTCCTAGTCAATTTGACTTTGAGGTTTCCAGAGTTTATATAGGACTGGATGTCAATTGGAGTTTTCTTCAGTTTTGAAATATACACCCAAGGTTTGATACTTTGTAATTTGACAGTAATGTCAGTGGTCAAGTGTTTAGTAGAGTCTTTTCTACAAATCTCACTTTTGCATCAGAGGAAAACAATAACAGTCCTTAAATTACAGAAGACTTTAAAAATGCCCATTGCTAAAGATCTGATGAGAGTTTATTATAATGGAATTGACAAAGAGATTTGGTTATTTCTTTGATATACAACATCTTAAGATAATAACTGAAATTATGACTGATAATCTTATCCCAGGACATATCAGAATTTTAGGAATTTTATACAATTTTCAGAACACTTATGTTAAGAAAATATACCATATAACCTGAGAAGACTAAGCATCTATTCTTATAAGACACCTTCCTATGTAATTTAATGTATCAAGTAAGCCTAATTAGTTTAATATTTCTCTTTTCGTATGGAGAGAAAACAAAACTTTTCAAATGTTCCAGGAACTCTCTGAAGAATCCCCAAGTTATTTCAAGGTCCAAAGATTTTATTTAGAATTTAAATTTGGGGAGTTTTCTCAAAAATATTCATTTAACCAAAGTGACAATTAAAGACTTCAAAGGTAAATCCAGAAAAGTACATAGTTGCAAGAAAAATACTTAGTTCTTTAATATTAATAAGACTGGGCTTTCTTAAGTAATCAAAGACCTGATAAAGACAACATGAAGCACAGTAAATTATTTTGGTAAAACACAATATCTTTGCTTACCAGGCAGATTACTTAAAAGATAAACAAGCATACTTTGTTTATAATTTCTTATTAAGAGCAGGCCAATAATATAAGAAAGATTTTTCTTTTTTTTTTTTTTTTTTTACAGTACGCGTGCCTCTCACTGTTGTGGCCTCTCCCGTTGTGAAGCACAGGCTCCGAACGCGCAGGCTCAGCGGCCACGGCTTATGGTCCCAGCCGCTCCGCTGCATGTGGGATATTCCCGGACCAGGGCACGAACCCGTGTCCCCTGCATCAGTAGGTGGACTCGCAACCACTGCGCCACCAGGGAAGCCCAAAAGTTTTTTCTTTTAACAGAGAGAAAACCAATTCTAATTTTGCACCAGTGTACTTCTGATATTAAAATTTATGTTAAAAATACTCAAATATGAGTCCATTTTGATATTTGCCAGCTTGACCACACATAAAATTCCTTTCCCAAGATTCCTTTTTCACAAAAATTCTAAAACTTCTTACATTTATTCAGATTTTGTTCAAGATTTTTCCTCTTTCTCATTCTGGAACAACTAATAATTATACTTTAGGACAAAATTACTTTCTTTTTTCTCTTACCGTCCCCTCTATAATAACACATCTCCCATACATTTTCTTATCCAAAAAACACATTTTATTTTCTTACCTTTCATACACAACTGTTTATTTCACCCTTATTATTTCTAAATAGTTTCAGTGAATTATAATTATTGACCCTTAGAATCCTTATTTCCTAATGAAAACTAAGAAGTAAGAAATTGTGGAATGTCCATTACAGTAGCATTCTGTGGAGTGACAAGTTTATAAATACATTTTATAATTTCTAGAGGTATATTCTTCGTTATAATGAAGAAAACATATTTACCTATAGACCCCAATATCTTTAGTTCTTCTGTACAAGGAAGCCAAATGTAGAAAAAACTATGTTCAGTAATTAATGTTTCAGTATTTTATCTTATTTGGAAATCATCAAGATATTCAATGAATATCTATCATTTAACTTATCTCAGTATAACTTTAATGTTTCATGCTACCAAAAAGATTTTGGAAACTATTTTCAAGGAGACATACCACAAAGCATAATTATTGTTGAAAATTTAACTTTTAAACTTTTAACTTTCATCTGTTGAATTTACTTATTTTAGAAATTATGCTTAGATTACTCATGAAAGTTTCATGAGTCGTTAAATGGCTAACCATCATCTTATCTTTCTTGTTGACAAGTTCTGTCACAGTGATAACATGAGCCTGTTTGACTTTTAGTAAACTTACGTAGAATAAATGCCATATGCCTGAATTATATTTGATATTGATAACTCTAAAAACATGCCTGTTTTAATGAAGGTAGCAAACTTAAACTAGCTTATTTTCCACAAAAAATTACCCTATATTATGTGAACCTGAAAAAAATTTGGGTTACTTTCTACATTTCTGAGAGTATACTTGATTTATATAAATGCTTAAATTTCTTTAAGCCAATTAAGTAGGACTTTTTACAGATTAATTTTGTTAATACCATTCAAAGGTAGAAAAAAACACATACTTAATAGCATAAATACACAGACGTACATAAACATACAGACAGATGCAGAGATCTTGTAGCTTTCCTTTTAAAATTTTAGCCATGTGGTGGGTGCAATAATATGAAGCTCACTTGCTTACAAAAGAACAATTGGATCCAAATTGTGTTTCTGGCAGATGGAATAAATTAAGGTTACCTTCTCAGATGGCTTCAACTTCCTACTAATATTTGTGGAGGGAAGTTTAAGATTTCTCATTTGCCTAATTTCCTCATGGTGTCCCCTCTCCACTGTTTTTTCCTTTTGATAAGAATTATCTCCCTGAAGTTTACATTTCAAAGAGATCATCTCCAGTTCCTAGAGTAGACTTGGTAGAACATTGACATCTCCTAGGCCCAGAGAAAGAATGCAAGTTCCCCCAAGAAACACTCTTGTGTCCTAAGTCCAGAATTTTTATAATATATACAAGTCTTTTGAGATAAATAGGAGAGATTTTGAGATTGGCAAGAAGAACAGACAGGCTTTCTCTGTTCTTGAATAAACTCAATTTGTAAGACAAGTTGTCTATACTGTCCTCAATTTGTAGGACAGTTTTTTTTTTAATTCTCCCTAAAATTGTTGCAACCAAAATGATATGAAGGGAATGACCCACCCATCTAACTACATTATCTTCAATTTACTTCTTTAGATCAGAGAAAAGAACTTTATTTAAGATAGAAGTCAAAAGATTTTTAGATTCTAGATTTAGAGTCTTTGGAATGTTTTTCTTTCCCTCTATGTACATAGCTTCATTTAGCCAAGGGGAGAAACCTTAAAAAAAAAAAAAAAGTTCCTTTTGGGCTCTGAATATCATCTTTCAATTTGGGCAAATGATCATAGAGCTACTTAAAAAAAAAAAAATCATTTTAAATATCTTAGCTTTTAGCCAGGACAAACAGTAAATCTTCCTGTCAGTATTGAAGAACCCCATGACACAAAAGACACCCCAAAATAGGGTGCAAATATACTCCCCTCCCAAAATTCATAACCACTCTCAAAGATTGTCAAAAGAAAGAAAGACTTAGACAATTTCCCTGAGAGCTGGCAATCATTGATAGGACCCTAGCTGCAAATGGAGCACAACCCACATTTTTGTCTAGCCTTATCTAGCCACAAATGGGATGCAACCCACACTTCTGTCAGCCATACTTTTGGGCCTCCAATTGGACAGTAGTGCTGCCTGCATACACAAGAACTGACAATCCGCATGCTTCAGGCAGGAAGAAAGTGACGCTGAGTTCTCAAGACACAAAAGGACAAGACAAACAAGAAGACAATAGCTGTCTCTGGGAGAGAAAAAGATCAGCAACCAGTAAGCAGCAACATAAAATTTTACTTCCTCTCTTGACTGAGCACTGCAAAGATCCAGGAGAGCTGACTCTGAGAAGAATTCTCATCCTTTGCTGGAGTCTGCCAGTTTTCCTAGGATTCCATCTGCAGGCTTCAGAGCAAATGGTGTTTAGAGAGTGTAGCTCTGGCATCTACCAACATTTTCCATTAATTTTAATTTTAGTTTTCCCTTGGCTGTTTAAGGGACTTGGTAGCAGTTTACCAGAGAATCCCTCAGAGCCCCTTCAACATTTGGGGGGGCCTCCTTTGAGGGTCGATATGGAGACATTCCAGCTGGTGTGAAAGGATTTGACAAAACCTTTGAAAACAATCTTTTCCAGTGTCCTGGTTGATGGCAAATGAGACAACTGATTTGTGGACGAGTATTTTGATGATGGACTCCTTGGGAGGGTGGAACCAGGGAAGCTCATGTGTTGTCTTAAGTTTCTGGCTTTGGAGGCATTGCAGTTGTAAAACCAATAACTTGGTGGACTTTTTAATGGTCTGTGGTCTCTTCAGAGTAGAAAGGCAATTCAGATACAGGATAAATAGATGAGAGTAAAGTAAAGGAGGACAAAGGGGAGTAGTAAGAGTCAGTCTTAGAGTCTTTTGCTTTAGGTACCTCTTGTGTCTTCAATTTTTCATTAGCCTTTTGCAATGAATCTTTCAATAAAACTATATTGGAACCTCGAATCCTTTTGGAGTATTCTGCATACCAATTAAAATAAATATCCTATTCTGTTTGCTTGATTTGGGAACCCTTGCTTTCAAATGTATGTCTTAAACGGATGATCTTGTCTTATTAGAACATTCCCCATAACGGCCATTGTAATTCTAGCTTCTCTCACTAAGATTTTGCTAATTGTGTAGATATCTACAGCTTCCAGGACCAAGTTCTTAGACATAAAATAAGCGGTGTGTCAAAATGTGGTGGACTTAATTCTTTGAAACCCGAGGATTCCATTTTTTTTAGCTAAGCCTTGTGTGTCTCAGAGCCAAATTAATACCAAAGAGGTATATGCCTCCAGGTTGATGGTTTTGTGGTATTTTAGTGTATCTCATTGCATGAAAACTTTCTTGAGATTGGCAGGTGACCTAGTGTCAACCTAACACATGCTATAACCAACTTATTCTAACCTAGTAGTCCTAGAGTTAGGTAGCGAGAAATCTAACAGCCTTAAGTGCTTGACACATACACACCGATTTTTTGGCTTTGGCTTCTGAGATTCCCATTAGCAATAGATCTATTAATCCTTTTAGAAGAAGATTTCTTTATAGTGGCAGACACCTAATGGTTTTCAATAGTCCCATTTATGCCTGCTTAGATTTTGATGTGCCATTGATCAAAACAGTATGTATTTCTTGTCTTAATTTAGTTTCTTAAATCACCCAGGAGTTTATGCTATAGATTTACATCCAGGCTTTGTGAGTCCCCCTAATGGCCACCACCCATTGTGAACTTCAGTATAACTATCCCAGAACCTTTGGGGACCCGAGAACATTTCCGTGTATATATATATATATATATATATATATATATATATATCACTCAGCCTTAAAAACCATGTTTTTGCTACTATTGTTCTATCTTTTTGTCTATTATCTGATGTCTCCCCTATTTTTTGTTCCTGTTACCATCTTTTCACCATCATCCAGTCACCTTATTTACTCCATGATTTAGCTTAGATTACACTGGCAATCATATTCACTCCATTCCACATAGCCTCAACTCCCTTGCCCTATCATGAATTTTGTACACAGTTGGAAAAATCCTAGTCTTGATTAAATCCATCCTGACGGCTCTTATTTCAAAATTATGACCCTCTAACCTGAAGTGGACCCTCAGTACTGTTTAGAGAGTCTATTTTGTATTCCTAGCTCACTCTCTCTCACTCTTCTGTGTATATATATATATATATATATATATATATATATATATATATATATATATATATTTTTTTTTTTTTTTAAATAAAGTTTTCTTGGATTGGAAAGCTGCATGCAAAGGAGTGAAGCTCAGATCTGAGAGTGATTTATTCACAGCCCTTGGTAATGAGAAGAAGAGGGAACCCAAAGGATTAGCAGGTGCATTGCCTGCCCATCTTTTTGTCCTCCAGGCCATAGCAGTCAGCTTTGGTGATTCCTCATCACCAAAAACTGTTAAAAATGATTAAAGAGGACAGTTTAGGTGGTACAAACAAACTTTATTTAGCATGTCAAGAAGCAGATAATTTCTGTTTTCAAGGGTCCAGAGAACTGCAAAAAGGGGCAGAAGGCAGAAAGCTTTTACTGGGTAGAGAGTGAAAAAAAAGGAAGATAAAGGGAAAATATCTGATTGGCTAAGGCCATGTAGTCAACTTTGTTTGGGGTGAGAAGGAAGAAGAAAATAAGTGTAGAGCCCAGAGCTGGCTCCAGATTTAGGGACTGGCTGAATGGATAGACTGTGTTTCTGGTCAAGTGAAACATTTACAAGGACAGAAAGTTATCTAACTTTCAGTTTGCTGATGTGGCACCCCTGGCAGATGCAGCTCCATCTTGGGCCTAGGAAGTAATTTCAAAAAATGTGAACATACATGTGCTCACATAGCCTGCTTTTGAAAGAGCAATAAAAGAGTAAGAAGTGAAGGGCTTCCCTGGTGGCGCAGTGGTTGGGAGCCCGCCTGCCGATGCAGGAGACGCGGGTTCGTGTCCTGGTCCGGGAAGATCCTGAGTGCCGCGGAGCGGCTGGGCCTGTGCGTCCGGAGCCTGTGCTCCGCAGCGGAAGAGGCCACAACAGTGAGAGGCCTGCATACAGTAAAGTCTTTTTTTTTTTTTTGATATGAGTATTGCTGCTCCAGCCTTCTTTTGATTTTCATTTGCCTGGAATAT
>NW_006783733.1:1222683-1226343 GCF_000442215.2 Lipotes vexillifer | reverse complement strand
ACCCCAAAAAAAAAAAAAAAAAAAAAAGTAAGTGAGAAGTTGAGTGTTAATTATAGTCAGTAAGAAATATATTTTTTTTATATTACATGGATCAGGCTATGAATCAGGAAAATATAGAAAACCAAAGATTTGCTTTCTATGTATAAAGTTAGGAAAATCAATTCAATATTTTTAGTTAAAATAAGACAATCTGATCTGAAAACATGTAACCTACATATTGCAGGACAGGGATAATCAAAATCATATGACAAGCAGATATAGAGCAAGGCTCAAAACAGAATTTGAAATAGCATATATAGGTATTTATGTAAGAGAGAGAGACAGGGAAATAGGGCACAGTGAAAACTGACAGTTGATTTTTTTTTTCCTGGTAACACAATATACAACAGTTATATATTTTTTTTTCAATCTCAGTTTTGGCTAATGTTCCAAAAGTCAAGGACAATTTAATAAATTCAAAGTACCCTCAGATTCTAAACTAAAGTGGTGCTCCACCTACTGAAGGCATATTTAGTGGTGAAATGGGTTCTGCTGCCTCTGGTCTGCATATGAACCGAAAATTGAAAAATCCATCTGGGAGAGAGGATTTCGGATTCCTGGCTTCAGTACTCTTTTTGGAATGGAGAAAGCTGTTTCTCCCTTTTCTTAAAAAAATGTAAGAAAGTTTTAAGACATCACTTGACAGCTTGCTATGTGTTTACTGAAGTTCAAGAGGCACTGTGATACTATTTGACTCCTGCCTGGAGAAGTCTTAGTATGAAAGTTGTATATGGGGTTGCCATTTTCTGGCAATGTAGGGAAGAAAAACAGCATGAGGAAGTTATGTCTGCATTCTATAACAAGTATATTTCTTACAAACCATAGAGAATTGAGCAAGAGAATTTCTCTAGGATCAGTCTAAGGGAGATCTAAAGGACTGCCTAGAGGTTTAAAGAGGGAGAGATTTCTGGAAGTCTGAGGGCTGAGGAGAGAGCAGAAAGTTGCCAGCCACAGGGAGCATTGTAATGTCAGGGAAAATGCAATTCTATCAGAAGTTGAAAAGCACAGCTACAACATTTGCTGTGAAGAGGGTACAAACACCAAAAGACATCTCCTGTCATTCAGATAAGAACTGTTTAGCCTATTATTGTTCCTCCATCTCCCTATCCCCATGTTTCAACCCAGAGGGGCCCAAAATAGCAAATGTAGAATAGGATAGGAAAATATGGAAAGAAGGAAAAAGAAACAGCTTTTCCCACATGTAAGCTTTCTGACCCGAAGCAGCACTGAATTGGAATTAGGAAGAAACTTTAAACTGAATTTTAAAATAAAGTTCTAATATTAGAAAAAAAGGATTATTTAATAAGTTACTAAAATGAAATTCTACTTGTGATTGACATGAGCTAGAAAAGCAATGATACCTGATCAAAATTTTATTTAAAGGCCCAGGAGAAAAACGTCTAGAACATGGTTTGAAAAGATCTTTAAAAAGTAAAAATAAAATTACTCATGCTTAACTATGCGCCACTTATTCAACATGATCACAAATGTAATACCCAGGGTGTCACAGTGAGACCCTAGGGACCTTCTGGGTATGACACTGAAGAAAGATAGGGGACAATTAGAAGAGCAATCCATGTAAATTGACAACACATTATGTGAATTCCCATATTTTGAATAGAAATAGTCTTTAATATGATTTCAAGTTTTATCTCACTCATGACAAGAAACAAGCTAAACATGCTAATACTTGCTGACTCCTTTGACTATCTAGTTTTTCATTTCCTGTAGTCTTCTTCTCTCACTGGTGTATGAAGCCACTTGAATATTACCAAACAGTGTCCTACTCTCTCATCCCCCACTGCTATCCATATGCCTTCTAATATTCTCCAAAAGTATATATATTTTTCTGATTCATTTACTAACTCTCCTTCCTTTCTTCTTCATAACCTTTACTTAGGACCCCCCATCTTACTTTATAATTGTGGGTATGTGTTAGTTTCTTCTTTTCACTCTTTAAATGATTTTAGTAATATATTAATCACTTCAATTTCATATACAATGGGCTATCATTCTGGGAAAGATTACAGATAGACAGACAGATAGATAGGTGCAATAGATAGGCTAACAAACTCTGAATCTTTTTGACAATTTCATTATAAATAATATTTCTTTTATGGAGACTAACCTGAGCATACTTGAAACAGAGAGATAATTTCTACTGCTAAATTAAAAGATGTTGGAGAGTTTCTCCATCACATTAATTTATTAAAATGTATTATTGATTACTTTCTCTGTGCCAAATACTGCACTAGACATAGGGGCTACATGTATGATGCATTAAATGTATAAAACCCATTCATTAATGGTGTTATAGGAGGAAAAGGAGACCCAAATAACCTCCATAAAACAACTAAACACACACACACTGCACCATAGTGATAACAGGTTTAAATAAAGCATCATGGTGCTATGGACAGGATACCCAGAAGACCCAGGAGAGTCTCCTTTGAAGAAAGATGGTTTCTGTTGAAACCTGAAGTATATATAAGAGTTAGACAGGTCAATAGAAATAGGAACATTCCAAGAGAATTTATTGTCTGTGTGAAATCACTTAGCGAAAAGAACCAGAAGCTTTAGAAAAATTATGAGGAAATTATTATGGATGAAGCAAGTGTAGAAGGGGTGGAGAAAGTTACACAAGATGATGGGAGATCAAAATGTAAGAAAGGGTCAAATCATTAAGGATTTTGTAGGTCAAGATAAAGATTCTGAAATTTATGCTGAGCGCAGTGGATGACAACCATTGAAGAGTGCTGAGTGAAATGGTCAATCAATGTCACATTTACTGATTTTAATTCAATAATATCTCTCAGAGTTGTTCTATATTCTTGCATCCTGTGGCCACTACTTCCATAGTTCTAATAAATCCACTAATCCCAAAACTTATTACTTCTCACCTGAACTATTATGGGAGACTCTTTAAAGACCTCTCAAATTTAGATTCTTGTTAAATTTCAACTTTGATCATCTCTATTTCCTATTCAGTGACCCTTTATTAGCTGAAGGATATTTTACCCTATTCCTTAGATTAGCATTCAAAGCTCTCTGTTTTTGTGTCCTCTCTTATTTTGCATCACAACTTAGTTAGCAATCAAATTGAACTCCTGCACATTTGCTGTACATTCTTGCAACTTTTGCTTCCCGTCGTTTTCCTCAAGCAGTTTCCTGTGCCCTTACTCTATTCTTCTTTGCTATTGGGTCAAATTCTCTCTATGCACAAAAATGTAACCCTAATAACCCTTCTAGTGTCCACAAAATTTTCTTTGACCCACTCAAGCCAGATGATGTTTCCTTCCCTCTCCTTGTGTTACAACTTAATCAATTAATCAGACAAATATGCATACAGAGCTGTCATATGTAAAGCCTTCTGCTAGGCATCCCTCCACTTTTTTTTTTAAGTAGAATAAATATGACAAGTTTTCTGGCACTGAGAAACAGAACTTTTCACCCAACTGAAATGTGTATCATGCAATGCAATTTGATAACCCCTGCAGTAGAATTTTATACTATCAACATGAGTTCACAAAGCAAACACTAAGTACTTCCTAGAGGGGTCAGAAATGGCTTTCCAAAGAAGGTATGCCTAGGCTTTGAAGAAGACAAGAGTTAACAAATAAG
>NW_006783733.1:1200190-1222582 GCF_000442215.2 Lipotes vexillifer | reverse complement strand
GCATTCCTGAGAGGAGGAATGTCTGTTTATGCCTTAGCACTTGTGGGATATATACACCCAGAGAGTGGAAGCTGGGTCTACCTCTTTATATATTCAGTTTCCCAGGGTTCTGCCTTGCACAGAGTAAACAGTAATATCTTTCCTGTCCAACCCCTTCAACTATAGGCACTGAAGACTGGAAAGCTCACAGAGCCTTCCCTGTCATGACCTATTATACATCCTTCGGCGATTCTTGCCATGATGATTCAAAACAAGGTTCATCACTGTCCTCATACAACCACCCTAAATACACACCTTCCCCAAACAGACAAGATATTGGGGGAAACACTTCCTCTACCCCTGACATTTTTCTCATGAGCAGGGCCACTCATTAACATTGTAGTTCTGGCCCCTGTCTGTCATCTCCTTTACTCACTTCATAGGAGGAGTAATTTACTAAAGCTGAGTTTGGGAAAAGAAGTGAGGCAAGTATAACTTTGCCCTTTCATCTCTTTTTCTTGGGAGCTTAGCTAAGCACTGGAAAGGTTAATTCTTCTCTGTTCCTACATATCAGGGGAAGACAAGTGATTGACACTACAGCAGTCATAGAAAGCTGCCTGTGAGTGGACGAGAAAATCTATCTGTTTCTGTAATTCTATATTAAGAAGGATATTTCTTTTTTTCTCATTTCCTTCCTTCCTTCCCCTCCCTTCCTTCCTTCCTTTCCTTCCTTTTTTCTTTCTTTTTTTCACTGATGTAAGCAATATGCTCCAAAAGGCAAAAATAGGTTTTTGTTTTTAACGAGTCTTAAACCCTCACTAATACATACAGTGATTTTTTTTCATTGAAATAAATAACCATTTCCTGTGTGCCAAATTTTAGTCAGATCATATTCCCTAGCCCCAGCAGCAGAATGTTCCAGCCTTTTCCCCAGTGGCATGCTGTTGTGATCCCAGAATGCCTATGGATAATGCATTGTGGGTCATGACAGTAGTGCTATTCAGTATAATTTGAATATATTGAAACATATCAAATTATACTGTCTGTCTAACCTTTGTTAAAGATGTTGAGGTCATATAAATTATACTTTCATTATCTGTAAATGTAGCATCAGATAGCTATGCATTTATTTAGGGTTTCTAACTAGGACCAACAGCCTCCTAGTTTACCCAAGAGCCTCCTAATTTTAGCACTGAAAGACCTATTACCCAGGAACCTCTAACTCAGACAAACCAGGATGGTTGGTTATCATTTTTGTTTGATAAAATTATAAAATAGAATTTGGAAAAAAATAATGTAGAACTCCAGTAGCTTTCCCATTTAAATCAAATCAGTTACCTCTATATCAACAATCACTTTGACTTTAATATGTGGAAAGATTCTAATTGTACACATGCTGCAACCATTGGTGTTCTTCAATAATTGCCCATTATGAGAACATTACATTTCAGACTTACATCAGGTTATTGGGGATGAAAATAAGTATATATATTGAATCCTTTACTCAGGAGAGAAAAATAAGAAAAATGCTCAGCTAGGTTGTTATGACACAAAACACAAGCCTTACATACAATGTTATAGAAGTTCACACACACACACAAAATGATGATATTCAGAGTCACGTTAAGGACCACACAAAGAGAGTGGATTCCTAGGTGACCAACGGACATAAAATAGAATGTAGCCACTGGAAATGTAACCAGATGGAGAAAATTGTACTTCCTAAAGGGCAGTATAAATGTAAGCCACTTTAACAATGGAAAGGGGTAAAATGAACAGGATAATAAACCAAAGAAATATTTCTGAGTAATAAAAATATGAATACTAAATATTAACATTTACCAAGTTCTTATTTTTGCCAGGGACTGTATTATGTACTTCACCTGAAAAGCCCCATTTTTATCTCCACAATACCACTCTGGGCATATTTTATTTCCTTATGAGAACCTGTGGAGGCATAGAATCAAATGACCTAATCTTTTAATTTACATCAGAATTTGCTATATATAAAGACAGAATTTGGGAACAAGAATTATTTTAAACTTTCAATATATCATTAAGTTTAAAAGGCAACTATTATGGATTCATGTCAGCATACTATGTTTAAAGTAACTAATTTTAAGCACTATCAAATTTAATTAGAAGACTTCTTATACCTAAACTTATTTTTAGACATACCAAACAGTTAAAAATAATTTCTGCCATGAAAAATCTTCATAGAATCCCAGGCATATATGTATGACATAGATTTACTGCAATACACAGCCCAAAGCATGTGTGCTTAGAAGAAAGAAGACAGATATGATGTACTGCAAAGCTCTACCCAAATTCTCTCTGACTAGATGTATGTATACATTGGACCTGAGAGGAGGAAATTGGCCACACTTATCCACAAACTCAGTTTAAATTTTCAGGAAGCATAGAGCATGAACATTGAAAAATAAAAATAATTCTTAATTTTCATTTGGCTTAAACACAGAACACTGAGATAAGAGAAAAAAGTTTACCATTATTAATTAATTGAAATAAATTCACGACCTAAGCTGTTTCATATTTATTGCTGATGCTTCAAATTTGAAAAGAACATCAAGAGCAATAGACAAAATCCTCTGGGTGATACCTGAAAGCTGCAACTATTCTAGAGAGAGGGAGAAATAGGGAGGGAGAAAGAGTGAGAGAGAGAGGGATCATGTTAGAAACTTTAGATTAAGACAAGGAACATTAAAAACAAGCATGTAAATAGGAAACCAGCATTTAATCTTTCAAATATAAATTGTTTTAATTATTTTTTCCCAAATTGGTAAATTATCTTTTAAGAGTTAATTAGATATAGTAACATGAAAAACACTCTACATACCCAAAATTACCATACAAATTTATTTGTATTGCAGTCTAGTATCTATTCATTTAGTATTTATTCCCTTTAAAAATGATATCACTCTCTTTTAAGAAGCATAAATTGGAGAGAAAATCTGGTCCAGGGTGTGAATGGACATTTTCTCCTAAGAGCTTGCTATCTAATTAGTCAACAGAACTGCCTAATGATGATTACCATTACCATGCAGACACAAAGTCATGAAAGTACAAACAAGGTTTGAGGCACAGTTTGCCGATTAACTCATGTAATAAAAACATCTTTCTATGCAATGGCTAAAGCATGACTCTAATGAGGACATCACAAAGAAAATCTTCCAGATCCTTCTCCCTGAAGGACAGATTTTGAATTCAACATTATAGAAAATTATGACCTTAACCTCCCCTTTAAAGATAAATAACACTGTTAAATGGAAATTTAATGATAAGAATTGTGTAAGAGGTTTTAGCCCAAAGCCCAGTAGACACTCAACCCCAAGTTATAAACAAATTAATTTACCATAAGATTTTGTCAGATTTCTCCTGCACACACACATACATACTATAAATGCACAATCACCTATACTCGGTAGATGGTAAAATACATTAAAAAAAAAAGCAACAGTACTGCCAAGATTTTCACTATAGGTACACTCTGAAATATTCTATTTGTATACAATGTAATATTTAATAACCAATATTTCCCATAAAAAGAAATCCTTTCCATGAGACTTCTTAACTCCAAGACTTCTAAACTTCTCTAGTTTCAGTTTAGAGATTATCTCCTGACAGCGAACTCCTGGAACTGCCCAATCCAAATTAAAAAAATTGGGA
This sequence comes from Lipotes vexillifer, assembly GCF_000442215.2. Classification (NCBI taxonomy): domain Eukaryota; kingdom Metazoa; phylum Chordata; class Mammalia; order Artiodactyla; family Lipotidae; genus Lipotes; species Lipotes vexillifer. Next base: position 1,218,916 of record NW_006783733.1, on the reverse strand, counting down.
GTACTTCTTATCATAATAAGTAAGTGTAAAAAACAAGTGTAGGGCTTCCCTGGTGGCGCAGTGGTTGAGAATCTGCCTGCCAATGCAGACGACACAGGTTCGAACCCTGGTCTGGGAAGATCCCACATGCCATGGAGCAACTGGGCCCGTGAGCCACAATTACTGAGCCTGCGCGTCTGGAGCCTGTGCTCCGCAACAACAGAGGCCGCGATAGTGAGAGGCCTGCGCACCGCGATGAAGAGTGACCCCCACTTGCCACAACTAGAGAAAAGCCCATGCACAGAAATGAAGACCCAACACAGCCATAAATAAATAAATAAATAAATACATTGTGGGGGGAAAAAAAAAAAAAAAAACCCCTCTCCTCACGCACCAGGAAACAAAGAGGGAAGATAAAGTCTCTAAAAAAAAAAAAAAAAAAAACACAAAAAACAAGTGTAATTGTTTTTACACTTACCACACTATGAAATTATTTAAACTTTTTCAAAAAATTTTTTTTTCCACTCGATTATAACCTTCATGAGAGAGAAGTGTTTGCCTAATATTTTTATTACTGTATTTCCAACATCTACAGGAATCCTTGGAACATAAAATGATCTATTTTGGTGAATGAATGAAAACATGATAACTACTTTTGTAGTTTTGGGGTAGAGTGGGGCAGGGAATAGCAAAACAATACTAAAAGTTAAAAGAGCAATATATACATATGTAAAATGATGTATATATATTATAATGTATATATTGTAACATATTATATATAAAGGTATACTATATATATATATATATATATATATATATATATATAATTTTTTCCAGAATTGGTTAAGACACTATAGTTTTTTTTTTTTAAGGAACATCACATCCTCTTGTACTTTGCAAAGAATAAGTTCTATACAGTTAAAATAATAGTATTTCAAAATTAAATTTGAAAGATTAAAATATTTTGCAGTTAAAAATACTTTTCTTACACCAAATATCATTCAAGTAAAAAATATATGGTAAAAATCTGTAAGGCTGCCACATATAGTTGGGCAAGTTGTACATTACACAACATATAAAAAGGTACCATTCATACCATTTTTCCAGGAACTAGGTAAGATGATCTGTAAATGCAAAAATAAAGAGCTTAGGGTTTGACAGAGGGACATTTTAGTCATGTAACTTTATTAACAATATAATTTCTAAATGGAGATGATAAGTTCAAAGCACTTGGTATAGAGTTTGTTACATCAATTCAATGTATGTTTGTATTTAACATGTAGTATTGAATCAGTATGTACTGCCATATATTAATTTTGTCAATTTCTACTACTTTCAGTTCCGAGTAATAACTAGGTATGATATGATCTAAAATATAAATTTAAAAAATACTAGGTTTGCAACTCACAGTGTATTTTTAAAAATGTAACTGGCAAAATTAATCTGTGTGGGCTTCCCTGGTGGCGCAGTGGTTGGGAGTCCGCCTGCCGATGCAGGGGACACGGGTTTGTGCCCCGGTCTGGGAAGATCCCATGTGCCGCGGAGCGGCTGGTCCCGTGAGCCATGGCCGCTGAGCCTGCGCGTCCGGAGCCTGTGCTCCGCAACGGGAGAGGCCACAACAGTGAGAGAGGTCCGCGTACAGAAAAAAAAAAAAAAAAAAAAAAAATTAATCTGTGATTTTACCAATATCATGGCTTAGGAAGAGAGTAAGGTAGGTAAAGTGGCAGAGCCCCTGAATTACAGTCATGTATTCCCATAAGTCTTTCAAACCTTCAATAATTGAATCTTCCACTGTAAGTGTTTGGTACCAATTATATAAATTATTAATAAAAATTCAAAATTTTAGGTTACTTTCAATTAAAAGTTAAAATGTACTTCAATAAGTAACAATTGTTTAGTGTACTAGGGTATATAAGTACACAACGTGTAAATTGGTATTGGAATAAGATCTGGGTATTTCTATTTACCTTCCACTCTCCTCTCCCACTCTTGAACTCATAATAATTTTTTAAATATTTAAATAGTGAGTATTCTCATTGACTGAAAAAAGTTGCTAAATATTTGTGCTTGTTGTGTTTATTGATGAATCACTAACACTTAGAACTATGCCTGGACATTCAATAAATATTTTCTGAATGAATGAATATCATTATGTATGTTTATAGGACCCATGTTAAAAAAAAATTACCTTTTAGAGTTGCAAAATTTCCAGCTTCAAATGAAAAAAAATCACACAAACATGATGAAAACAATTTAAACAAATTAAATTTAGATGTAATGGCTTGATGATGAGTGTGAACTTGGATCCGATCACATATTCTGGATCAGAACCATCCAATCTGAAACATCAATTTAAAGCACAACAAACAACCTGGTTAAACTTACTGAATTGTCACAGCAAAGTGGAAAATTTTAATAGTCCTAAAAACCATGTAGTGTAACAGGTAGACTCTGCAAAATTAAGGTAGTTATTTTGTAATATTTAATTGCAAATGTCACAGCTATTGAGCTAACTCTCAGGGCCCTCATTAAACCTGCTTCAAAACTGAATATTCCAGTCCTGGGACAGAAAAAGCAATATCACTGAAGAGGCACTTCTTCATTTTAGAATTAAAAATATGTTTGGAAAATGTAAATCATCCAGAGTAGCACAAATTCAAAACAATTTTCTACAAATAGACAAATTTTGATTATGTCTATTCACCTAATCTTTTCTAGTTTGTCAAATACAAGATAAATTAAAAAGTCCATTTAGCTTTTACAAACTAAAAGGACCCATATGAATGAAAAAAAAAATCTTTGAAAATATACCAGGGACTTCATAACAAATAATAGCATTGAGTACAACTAATGTACTGGAATAAGCTGAACCAATACGAGATGTTTCATACAGACACACTGTGGCTTCTCGTGCAATATCTCGTCATGATTGTGGCACTTGACCCTGGAAATACATAAGTATTAAGCTAGATATTAAAAATACATCTGCTGAACATTTTAATTGCATTAGGAGAGATCCACTGAATTCCAAATATTTTTGATCAGATTTTTAAAGAAATTGGCCAGTGAATACTAAATATTACTGTTTTATACTGACTGACATTTGTTAGTTATTATGTGGGAAATGTTCTGGGTATTCTAAATTTATAAGAACTGCAAATTTTTCTTGATGAATTATTCAAGCTACGAGGAACTATGCATGATTGACAGTGGATTTGCAGATTAGCAGATCTCTCTAATATATTATAGCTTTTTTGACAATGACCACATCTCAAATGGGATCCTGCTTCTAGCTGACATCATTACTAGACACTAAGATCCTCTTAGTGATATGGAACAACATCCTTGTCTTAATCAGAGCAAAATCTAGTCAAATAATCTTGTGGTTCTGATTTTTAAAATAGTTCAATTGTCCTCTCAGACACATATTTTTACATTGTTGTAAATTTAAATGATTCTATTTTGTTACCTTGAATTGAATAATATGGTTGGTTTTAGTTAAGCATAGTTTGAAACACTGCTTAACATTAAGGTCGGTTGCAAGTAAAAGAAACACTCAAAATAACTGTGGTTTGAGAAAAATAAAACTATCTCTTCCTGACAGTAGAAGTCTAGAGGTAGAAGGTCTAGGGCTGCAAGTGCTCTTGTCTGTGGTCTTAATGATTCTTTAATATGAAGAGATTAGGGAAAAGAAGGAACTAGAATGATAACGTTTGTCTTAGGAAAATGAGTAGCATAAATGCTTTTAGGTGAAAGAGTAAAGAAATAATGGGTTGAAATTTGGGTATGATGTGGTGAAACTATAGATGTAAAGAATTTAAAATTTGTTTCTGGGTGTTGGAAAACTGTTTTTAAAAGAAATGTAACATTTGAGAGTCATCAGTTTATCCTTTGTAGTTTTTTTTGCTTTGTTTTGCTTTTCAGATAATTGATTCAATTTTGTCTTGCATTATATATCTAGGTAGTCACTGTAAATTTATTATAAAAATATAAGTGGCAGAAAAGCCTTAACAGTAGGACACCCATGAGAATAACCAAGATGATTTTGTCCTGGATTATGTATCATGTAATTTTTACATAGTAGTGCATATAAAAATCATGTTATTAAGAGTGGGGTATGGAAGGGAAAAAAATGCTCAATATTGGTAATTAAAATATTGGTTGACACTGGGAATAGAGTTGTAGACATTATCACAATTTACCTGGCAGATTAAGCCATGAGAATGCACAGCTTTATGCAAAAAGGGGGTGTAGAGTAAGAAGCTGAAACCACAAGGAGAGAACCATTTAAGTAAAAAACACAATAATTAATGAGAAGAACATTAACCATGTAGCCAGTAAAATAGGAAGAAGACTCTGTGTCATAGAAACAAAATTAGGGGTTTATAAAAGAAGTAGGGAAATAGTATTGGCAAACCTGAAACAAAGACCTGATGTGTTACATAGGATATGGAAAGGGAGTGCCAAGTTCTTCCCTCTGGACCCTTGCAACTTCTACTGAAGCACTGATTTATGTTGAATTTCTGAGTTCTCAAAAGAGAATAAAGGAGAGATCAGACAAAGGAAAGGAGAATGAGCAAGAGTGGATTGTGTGGACCTGCAGCCTCTGTTTGTTCCCTAGTCTATGTTCCTTTCCATAAAGACCAACTGTTGGCCACAAAGAGACGTGTGCCCAATTCTGTACCTGCCTGTGAGAGTCCAGACCTGCAAAGATCATCTTCCCCATGGGGCTGAAACATTAGTATTCCCTTCTTTGATCAGCTGGCTATCACTCCTGAACACACATATTTTTATTTTTTTAATGTGTTACCCAGTTTTCCTCCACATAAGAAAAATATTGAGGTTGCTTTTCTTTTATGAAAGGTGAGTAAAAATGACATTTCTTAGCTATACTTTGTTCAGTAATTTCAAATAGAACAAAGGTTTAAAAAGTAATTAAAGGGATTAGAAGTTCACTGGTTTCCTAAATGAACAAAGATTTAACACATGGTTTGTAAAGAAACTAGATTGCAATTCTTTGGGGAGTAAATTTTATTACTGAAAGTTACCTAACAAATGTGGAGTTTCGGAAGACATTAGGTACCAAGGAAAGGAAAAAAATAGTACATTCACTTAAACAACAAGTAAAACTGAGGAGTATTATTTATTATTGAGATGATAAATAGAGGGAAAGAAAAGGTTATACTGGGAGAGATTGAAACAAGAGAAGGGAACACTACTGGAGTATTTTCTGTGAAGTAAGATGTGGAGTTGCCCTAATATAGTAAGGAAGACAGACTATGTGGCTATAAAGAAATAGTTACCATGAAGAGCTTTTTCAATGCTTAATTTCTCCTTTGACCCCTGACTATATCTTCTATGTTTTACAGAATGCACATAGGTAATCTGGATAGCTGACAGCCACAAATTACTCATATGTTGCTCCTTTCTAATGTATAAGTTTTGTTATTAAATTGTACACCCAAATGGAAATAATTCTGGTACTTACTTCATTCTCCTCTCTTTTTAAATGTCAGACAAAAGAAAAACGTTGTTGTTGCTATTCTGCAAATATCTAGAACAGCGAAAAAATCAGCCAGATTTACCCTGAGTCCAATGAATAAAATGTGATCTCACCTCAAACCCTAATTTTTTTTATTTTAAAAAAGATATTATTAACTTTCAACTTTGTTCTTTGCTTCTGTTTAACAAAAATCTCTATTAGGCCTGACACAAAACACCACAAACTGGGTGGTTTAAAAATAATTTTATTATCTTTTAGTTGTGGAGGCTAGCCACCCAGAATCAAAGTGTTAGCATGGCCATGCTTCTTCCTAAAACTCTAGGTGAGGAAACTTCCTTGCTGCTTCCAGCTTCTGATAGTTTAGATGTCCCTTGGTTTATGGCAGCATCACTTAAATCTCTGCCTCCATTTTCAGATGGCCATCTTCCCTCCCTGTATGTGTCTATCTTCCCATGGCTCTCTATCTTTCCATGGCTTTCTCTTTCTTGTGTCTCTGTTTTCTCTTCTCATAAGGCCACCAGTGATATTGGACTGGGACCTACCCTAATTTCATATGACATCATCTTAACTTGATTATCTGCAAAGACCCTATTTCCAAGTAATGTCACATTCCCAGGTACTGAGGGTTAGGACTTCAATGTATCTTTTTGGGAGACACAATTTAAACTAACATCTATAACAAAATGTCCAAGACTTACAATTTTGCAACTTATACTCCTTCCTCCTATTTCTAAAATGTCCTTAAACTACACATCCCATCTCTTTTGGAGTGAGGCACAACTAGGCGACTGAGTGAGCCTCAGCTAGTTCAGTGGAATGATAGTCAAAGAGCTAAATACCAATCCCAGCCCTGGCTGTGGAGATTTTAGAGGTCATACTCTGAATATGTGGCTTCCACACAAGGGATTCCACTTGGGTTACTGAGTCACATTTAGGGGAGAGCTTCCACAAATCTCAACACTGGAATTTGCACACATAAGAAACAAACTTTTATTGTTAAGCAGATGATATGCAGAGAGACTACCTTAACTAATATGTACATATATATTAAGAAAACGTTCTACTTTCAAATGTTATTATTGAATCCTTTAATATTATGTCTAAAAATAAAGGACAAAAATATATAATGTGTGTTAAAACCTCTTAATCCATAATGTAATGTTTGTGTTATATTCATACAGTTCAATTTCTCTCAAGATTTAGGATACACTATCGATCTCATTAACCATATTTTTAAGATGAAAAGACTCATGATTAATGATTATGCTCCAATTATTTTCAATGCACTATTAAAGTGACCTAATTTACAGATTTCTTAAGATGAATGATATTTAAATATACAAAAAGCAAAAGCATCACAAGACATTGTTTCTGACAATGGTCAATTATCACTCTACATCTTATTAGTTAGGAACTCTTATGTATATATGTGTTGTAGAAACATGTTTAGACCAGTGTACCTGTATTCACTTGTTCATTCATTTATGCATTCACACAATGATTTGGTGCCTATGTTTAATACTCTCTGCCTGGAGTTAGGTGTAGCATAGTGAAGCAAATAGGCAGGTTTCAGCTTGCACTGAGTTTACAGAAGATGGGAGTGACAGGAAATAATAAATGATGATATATAATGATGTATAATTACACACTGCCAAGTTATTATGGATGAAATGCAGAGGCAGATATAAAAACATAGAGTAAGGAATGTGATCTAGCCTGCATTGAGCTGAGAATGTGTCCATAAGAAAGTGATATCTTTCACTGAGCATCTAATGCTGAAAAAGAATTAACTGAACCAAGAGGTGACAGGTGGAAAGCGGTTTATGCAGAGGAAATAGGTAGTCCAAAAAAATAGCAAGATTAATTCTAGGAGTATAGAGAGTTGGTGAAAAATGTGTGAAATGAGACTGAAGAAAAGTAGGACCAGAAGTGGCAGGAAGCTGCAGGTCATGTTAGGGATTTTGTTCTCTATACTAAAAAGGATAAATAATGTAGTCATATTTGCAATTTGAAAATATAATTCTGCCTGCAATTTGGAGAGGGAAAAATTGATCCAGAAAAATAATTTGGGAAATTACACTGTAATACTACTACTACACTGTAGTATTTCAGGTTAGAAATGTTTGTATCTTAGACTAAGGAGTTTGGAAAATGACAGAAGTAAATAACTTGAGAAACATTTAGGATGTGCAGTATGCATACTGTATGATATAGACATACAAAAACATTTCACTATTTCCTATACTATATATTGCCTTTCCTTAGAACACTATTCCTGCTTGTTGCATATCTATGCCTGTGCAAACTTTTACACATGCATTGGGAGAGCAAGGAATGATACGGATGAGAGATAAGAAAAAACTTGCCAATGACAAAAGTTTTTTGCCAATGACTAAGCCTCCGTGTCACATCCAAATTATTTGGTGGATATTCAGTCAATTCAATGTTAAACTCCTAATAAATGCTATTTCTCCTCTGTCAGTATACATTCTCTTCCCTTCCTCTCTCCATATTTGAAATGCAAAGTCTAGATCCACCCTCTCTGGTGGAGGAAGGACCATTTGTGTGCATTGCTGTCTTCTCTATGCCTTCAATTAAGTTGTCCTTCACTCTGCCCGGTCACTGAAATCCCAAGACTGTATGCTGAGGTGAAGTCTGTTCTACTATTGGGGACGTAGAACACTTGCTGTCAGTAGTCTTAGGTTATCCCAAATCTATCTAGGCCTTTTCCCTCCCTACACCCTCTGAGGTTTGGATTGCAAATAGGAAGCCAGAATGCTTATTATTAAGCATTTTTGCTTCTACATATCAGTTGCCCATCTCTCCCCCAACTCACACCTAACCTCAGTATCTCAATATTCTTTCCTACTTTTTGTGAGAAGAGACTTTCCCTGCATCATCCCATGCATTTCTATATTATACATCAATGCTGCAAAAGGCTTTATCAGAATAAAGTTTATACTTTGTTCCTCCAAGAATACTTTATTCTCGCCAAGCCTTATTCTTGGTATGTAAATAAAAGCTTTTGGTACTCAAAGGTCTTTGCTTATTTCTGTAAAATCTGGATTTCAACATTAACATTTCGACATACATACAAACTAAATTCTAATTTGAAATTCAAAGTTGAGCAAAGACCGATTTGTTCCTGATTTTATCTGCCCCATACGGTATGAAATGACTCAAAGCTAGGAAAAGTGGGAGTCTATTATAGAGTTAGAATTATGTATAATAAAAAAAGGAAACATATTTAATATCTTGGCATTCACATCTGGTTGTATCTTTTTCCCTTTAAGAATATCTTTATCTTTCTTCACAAAATGGTATCTGGGTACTTAGTGAAGTTTAGATATCTTCAGGTAAACTGAGAGGAAATCCATGGTCCATACAGAGAACTTAAGTGCTAACTTATTTAAATGTACCCTTTCAACCTTCTAGATCTAATCACTGCTCATGAGTCAATGAATATGTGGTTAATCCACTGTATCTTCCTTTTTTTTTTTTCATCAAGCAGACACTAATGATCTTGCACCTTGCCATTATACCTGAGCATGATATCTTGATGTTCTTACTTTGTTCCAAGCTTGATTCTGACCCACTCTATTCTCAGCACTTCAATTTTTTATATACACACTAGTCTGGGAATTTTGGCATTGCTGGGTGGTTGCACAAGTACCATGATTAAATGGAAATAAAGTTCCAGGAAAGACTTAAAGGGACACATAGAAAATATTTCATCAATCTAAATATATGGTTAACGTAATTCTAATAATTAGAACATTCTAAATGTAGTTTAAACATCAAACACCTTCAGATGCTATTAACTTATAAAATATTACATATAATTATAGATTTTTCTCAGGTAAAGGAATTTGAAAAAGTTAAATCCTATTAATTAAAAAATTATATTCCATTAACTTATATTAGATACACTTAGTAAAAGAAATAATCATCTTTGGTATATATGTATAGAGGAAATAGTATCAGAAAGAAAAATCCTATTGCACCCAAGAGAGAAACATTGGCAAGTTTCCTGGTTTAGTGAAAGTAAACTGCACACACACACACACACACAGACACAGCCGTTCATACGCACAGAGTAAATCACAAGCATTAATTTTATTTATTTATTTACTTAGGTTTTTTTTTTTTTTTTTTTTTTTTGCGGTACTCGGGCCTCTCACTGTTGTGGCCTCTCCCGTTGCAGAGCACAGGCTCCGGACACGCAAGCTCAGCGGCCATGGCTCAGCTCTAATACATTTTAAATAAATAACTATAATACATGGCACTTATATTGACATACCCATTACATTAGGCTTTCTAAAACATAATGTCCTGATTCAGGGAAAAGAATAATCTAAATATGTCTAAGAAGTGTTTTAGGGAGGAAAATCTACCATTTTAGAGCAATATTTCATACATAAATACCCTAGATATGTGAATATATATATATATATATATATATATACACACACACATAAGGACATAAAGGGCATTGGGAAAGAAAATCTTAATAGTACAGTGAAGAAACAATACTCACAAGAGTGAACTTTTGCATCATGGAAAATTATATACCACTTGGTAACATTTGTTATATTGTATAAATGTTAGCCCTTTGAGTTATAAATTACTATTGAATAAATAGTTCTGAAACTGAAATTTATTACTATTTTTTTTTAATATTCAAGTTAATACAGGCTCAATGGGCCCAATAAATCTTAATGTTACTTCTAAAGTGAGTTGTTTCTCCTCCCTACAACTACCAGCTACCCTATCCTCCTTAGTATAAACATTCAGTATAAAGCTTAAGACTTTTTATTCCTTCAACAGAGTCAAGTGAAAGAAGCAAGTGAATTACATCGTAAAAGACAGTTATGGAGCACTAATGTTCAGAGAGAACAGTGGGTGCGAACGTCATGTAGCTTTCCAACTGCTAAAAAGAATCTTGATAAAGTGGACCCCAGCTGTGCTATTCCAGATGTCGGTGTTCACTTAATGACCATTAGAACAGGCAACAAAGCAATTAATGGATCTATCTAATGAAAGAAAAACTGTCAGATAAATCAACTTTTAAATATTGTGTTTGCTAGGTGATATAAATAAAAATAGGAGAAAAGGCAATTTCTCAATTAATATAAATCCTATGTAAACATTTTTAATACAAACTTTCCTCTAGTATAATTTATATGAAATTTCATAAACTATAACCCTATAAAAGCAAAGTCTTAAAGCAGGAAGGGCTATTAATGACAACTACCACATATCTTCCTAAATCAAGAATTCTATCTACAATTACACAAAACAGGTAACTATTTAGCCTCCACTTGGATAATTCTAAAAACCAAAATTCACATTTAATTAAAAAAATTCCTTATTAAACAGTACTGAGTTTTATTTTTTTTTTAAATTAAAAAAATTTATTGGAGTAAATTTGCTTTAGTTTCTGCTATACAGCAAAGTGAATCAGTTATACGTATACATATATCCCCTCTTTATGGATTTCTTTCCCATTTAGGTCACTACAGAGCACTGAGTAGCGTACCCCGTGCTTTACAGTAGATTCTCATTAGTTATCTATTTTATACATAGTAGTGTATATATGTCAATCCCAATCTCCCAGATCATCCCACCGCCCCTGCCCTCCTTGATATCCATAAGTTTGTTCTCTACATCTGTGTCTTTCTTTCTCCTTTGCAAATAAGTTCATTTGTACCATTTTTCTAGATTCCACATATAAGTGATATTATACGATATTTTTCTCTTTCTGACTTACTTCACTCCGTATTATTTTTTAATAAGTTCTTGTTATTAATGACTTGAGGTGTGCACTCTTTAAACACTTCCACAAATATTTTACTTACTTTGACGCAGGGCAAAATTTACATTGATTTTTATATGGCAGGCTTTAGATATTTAGTGCAAGCATGTGTTTGGGGGAGATGACCTCAGAGCTTTCTTTTTTTCATCTGTTTGCTAATTCAATATTCTCAGTGTCTTTAAAGCATTCCTTTTATGAAATGATTATAGAAATCATGCTCATAAATCTTAATGTCCATATACTTCTGTTTGTAAGTTTATTTCCAGAATGCAAAGCTAATTTATTTTGACTATTTACACTCATAATTCTATGTACTTTTGTCCATTATATTTAATAATTAAGACTGGATTGAAGGATAATATCAATATTGTACCACGACTTGAAACCTTCACATTGAGTTTAGTTTTGACCTCACTTATTAAAGAGCAGCTAGCAATCCTCTCACTTAAAGGCACGAACCTGTGTCCCCTGCATCGGCAGGCAGACTCTCAACCACTGCACCACCAGGGAAGCTCATACCTTGAACAATTTTTGTCTCATTAGATCATCACTATTTTAAGGGTTGATACATATCTAACTGATAGAAAGAATTAAATGATATAAAAGGAAATAAATGATTAAATTATTATTCAATTTAAATTAATTTTTCTTTCTAATTTCAGTTTTGAATCTTAAACTTACTCTTTCTATAGATATAGATTATAGATATTTCGATTATATAGATGTGTATTTATATATTTAGTGTAACAATACAGTTTAAGGTTGGAAATATAAGAGCAATGTATTGAATTAACAGATCAGATTAAGCACTCTGTCTACCTTAGGTCCTACCAAGAATCGGAAGGAATGTATGTGTGTAGCCTTTCTCTTGTGCCATAAAAGAGTAATAAAAATTATCTATGTAGATGATATATAGATATAGATTTCTCTTGTGTCATAAGAAAATGATAGAAAATTATTTGTGTATATAGCTCTGAAACATGTCTCCGTATCTATGTATGCATATCTATTACTGTGCTTACCAAGTATCATGAAGAGTAAATAAACTAGAAATTCTCAAAAAAAAAAAAAAAAAAAAAAGAGGGAAGATGTTGAGCTTACAATGACCAGAGAACTCCAGATCTCAACACTTGTAGGAGTGTAGAGTTGTTGTCATAGGGGCACCTCTGGACATTCTCTAAGAACAAATTCAAAGAAAAAAATAAAACCAAGGAAGTCTTTCAAGTAATTATCAAAATGACTGATTATGAACTTGCACTCATAGCACCAGGTGATTTGACCCTTCTTTCTTCCTTTTACACCACTTGTCCTCATGTTTAAAAAAGCAGCCATATCTATACCTCCTCTCCCTCAACCCCCATACCCTCTTCCAAAAGTGGGATTTGGGAGCAGGAGAGGCAGGAAAAGAATCTCAGTTATGAGTAATGTCTAAGAGGAATGTGGAGACCTGAAACTCACAAGACAGATCACTTGCACACCGTGAAAACCAGCACGTCCCACCTGACGCCACATCAGTGGAGGTATCTCTGGAGTCAATACATGCAAGTGATTGACAGAGAGACAAACAGGGATTCTCACACCAAATATGAGCAGAGAACCAGACATCACCAAACATTTCAGAAAAATCAACACCACTTAAAAGAAAAATATAATTCAACCAACGAACAATCTTTTCAGAAAACAGGATCAGAAAAAAGAGTAGTAAATAAAAGTAATTAATGTCCAAATCTTTTGTAAAATAAGGACTTTAGGAATTTGAAATATGAGCATAAATATTTAAAACTTAATATGGTATGAATCTTACTTGAGTGCCAATTCAAACAAACAAACAAAATCTAGAGACATATGAGTTGATTGGGGAAATTTGAATACTCATTGAAAACTTGCTGATATTGTGGAATTACCGTTTTGGTTTTTTTGCTTGATAATGGTATTGTGTTCACTTCTTAAATAAAACAGTCTTATTCTTTAGGTGTATGTTAATATATTTGTACATGAAATGATAAAATATCTGGGGTTTGCTTCAAAAAAATCCACAGGAGAGTAGGTGGATGATGTGGATGGAAGTGGAGATGAAAAAAGATTCATTAATTGGTCATGAAATTCGGGTGATAGGTACGTGAAACCTTAGTTTTGTATCTACTTTAATCAGAAGAAAAGCAGAGGGCAATAAGTTAAGGAAGAATTTAATGAGTTAGAAAGACAGTTTGAGAAAATTAGGGTAATTTGTCACTTTATCCCTAACAGTTTAGTTGTGAATGAAGCATCCATAATTTACACCTTTCTCTAATTGATATTCAAACAGAAGGGAATAAAATATATGTGAAAACAAATACAGCACAGTGCTGAAGAAAAACTCAAAATTTCAAAACAGTTGAATGTAAATGTAAAATGAATGCAAAAAAAAAAAAAAAAGCCTGAAAAAGTCCAATTATTCCATTGTGGAAGAATATTACATCGCAGAGTGTAAATATGAAAGTAAAAAATATTTTAAAGGAAATGAAATAGATTATCAGCTGTGAAAATAAAAATGTGTGTGTGTGTGTGTATAAATATATGTACTTTTTTTTATCATCAACTGCACTGCATGGTAAAAGCAGAGTAACAAAAACTTAAGTCAACATTGTTTTAAAGTTAGACCATCATTAGCATAGGATGGTAAATGACAACTATATAGTTTCAACCCACCAATGGTAGTAAAGCCTGAATGAGATAGTGAGGCTTGGGGAGAGGCAAATTTAGGGGGAAAACAACAACAACAACAACAAAAACAAAAAAACCAAAAACCAAGGAGACTGAGTGTTGCTGAGATTTTCTATCACTTTGGGCAACAGTTAATTGAGTCATCAATTTAATTATTCTGCCCCATTTATTGTTGCTCTAACATGCCAAACATATGCTCCAGAGCCATTTCACTTTTTCTCTGTGCCAATGACTATTGTCCTGGTAACTGCAAGACTCCCTTTCACCCTCCCACTGCTTTATTCATGCCTCCTCTCAAATGTCATTTTATCAGAGAGAATTTCTCTAACATATTATCTAAAATAATTGTTGTAGCTCCCTCAGAATTCTCTAGTTCTTCACTTGCTTCATTTTTTTACATGATAATTAAATCCCCATGACATTATTTACTTATTTATTTTCTTATTTGTCTTTTCCACTAGGATGTAAGTGCCACTGAAGCATCTAGAACAGGGTTTGACACTAGTATGAAACAAGAAACATTATTAATTATTTAATGTCTTGGAAAGGCAAGAGCTGAGACACCCCACCAATGCTTCTTTGGGAAATGATGGTCACTTGCTAATGTGCAAAAGCAGAAAATCATACAGGAAAAATATGTTACTTATATCTTCTCTAAATGCTAAAGGAAGAATATGAACAAAAATGACATAGGAAATTCAATAACAAATGTTTTCCACTGGATTTAACATTGTGTCTCTAAATATAATTCTTATAAACTAAATTAAAAAAATAAATTCAATTCTGTTTGTATTTTTATCAAAGGAAATCTCATTTTCAAAAAGCCTATATCTTGTCTTTAACATACTCAGATGATATTTCAGCAATTTAACCACAAATTATGAATAACACAAATTAAATATCCTTTATATAATATGATCTTAAATAAATACAAGAATTCAATAAAGTGACATCTTTGGTGACACGCTGAGGCACTGAGTAAAATATTTATTGTGAGAAGGATTTTCTAAGTGCAAATAACTCCTTTCTCTGTAGGTTCCTTTTTTGATATATATTCCCCATTACTTAATGATAAATTCTTATTGGTTTAACATACTATATTTGAAATCTTTTCCATTACCCAGTGGTTGCTATTTGCTTCCTGATGACAGACCTTGGGGATGGTACGAATCAGTGACATCTTTAGACTTCCCCTAGTATGAGAAAGTGACATTCGTATGAGGCTTCACAATCAGACCACTGCCTTCCCTGGGTGATTCTATATGGTCTGGTCATGTAGAGGGAATATAGGGCTGCTTCATTAAAAATTGATAATATTTTTAATGGTAAATGGAACTTTGAATATTCCTCACAATCACTCTCAAGACTCACTCTGTTAGCTATGATCAGTGAATGAAAAATTTGATAATGTAAATCTCGTCACACTTCACCATTAATCAATGTAATAATCTGAAATTGCTATCAAAGAACTTACTGTTGAAGTACATGGTTATCTTTTAAAGCCAACTTGAGAAAAGTCCTATTTTTTTCCTTACCAATTTATGGGCATCAATGCATTATTTTAATATTTAAACATCAGTAATGTTTTCTACCTATAATATCTTATTTTCATAGCATTTATTAACTAAGATTTCCATAATTTTCATACTAATAGTGCATTTATCGTAAACCATTTCAATTTAGAGACAGGATATAGAAAGACAGAAATCAATATATGTTGAGTTTGGGCTTCCCTGGTGGCTCAGTGGGTAAGAATCTGCCTGCCAATATAGGGAACACAGGTTCGAGCCCTGGTCCGGGAGGATCCCACATGCCATGGAGCAACTAAGCCTGTGTGCCACAACTACTGATCCTGCGTTCTAGAGCCCACGATCCACAACTACTGAGCCCGCGTGCCACAGCTACTGAAGTCCATGCGCCTAGAGCCCATGCTCCGCAACAAGAGAAGCCACCACAATAAGAAGCCCGCGCACTGCAACCAAGAGTAGCCCCTGCTCACAGCAACTAGAGAAAGCCCGTGCTCAGCAACGAAGACCCAACGCAGCCAAAAATGCAACAAAGAGTAGCCCTGCTCACCGCAACTAGAGAAAGCCTACGCACAGCAACAAAGACCCAAAGCAGCTATAAATAAGTAAATAAATAAATATTATATATATATATATATATATATATATAAACTTCTATATGCTGGCCCCTATGATGAAAGATATAATTAATTTATTTTCCTCAAAACCTTTTGAAACATTATTGCCTTTGTTTTATGGATTAGCAAACAAAGTCTCTGAGAAGTTTTGAAAATATTTCAAGCTAACACAGTTAATTACCAGAGCTAGAATTCAAAGCCAAGTGTAGCACCAAGAGTAAGCCTTAACTGTATCATTTTAAAATTTTGGTAGATTTTGATAATGCTCCTCTCATTTAGTCAAGATTGAAGACTCATCAATACAATTCTCCTCTTGATGTCTCTCCTTTCTTTTTTATTGTTTCAGTTTCTTCTTTCTGTACTTTCTACACAATTCTTTCAATTCTATTATTTTTTTCTATATATTATTTCTAAAGAATCTCAAATCATAGATACCACAGTTTTATAAAAATGTACAAGTATCTTTTTTTTTCATTATGCACATTAAAAATGTCATTTTTGACTTACAAACCATTTCTATTTATTTATGAATTATTTTTCTTTTAGATAATATTGAGGTAGATCCCTGTCTAAGAAAAGGAGTAGAGAGCAGATGACAATAAACATTTTATTCAGTTAATTTTCAAGAATCCATGGGTATTTACAATCATATTTTACTCAGAACTAACTCTCTGAAGCTAAATCATAGAATAAAATGGACTACTAAGACTTCAGTGTTAGAAAAATTGAAACTGCATTCAGGAAGTTCAAATTGCTGGCTAAATGCAGAATACTAAATGAGCAGAAGATAAGAAAATTGAGTTAATCTTTAGAGTAATTGGAGATAGACTGGAGGAAGACTAAAATTTAGAGATTATCCAGATGAAATTTTTGGGCTGTATGTCAATTGACAACATACATTGATAATACAGGTTAAAATATGCAAATTTGGGGGCGGTGGAAAGATGGCGGAGGAGTAAGACGCGAAGATCACCTTCCTCCCCACAAATACACCAGAAATACATCTACATGTGGAACAACTCCTACAGAACACCTACTGAACGCTGGCAGAAGACCTCAGACCTCCCAAAAGGCAAGAAACTCCCCATGTATCTGGGTAGGGCAAAAGAAAAAATTAATTTAAAACACAGACAAAAGAATAGGGACGGCACCTGCACCAGTGGGAGGGAGCTGTGAAAGAGGAAAGGTCTCCACACACTAGGAAGCCCCTTCGCGGGCAGAGATTGCGGGAGGCGGAGCGGGGAGCTTCGGAGCCGTGGAAGAGAGCACAGCAACAGGGGTGCAGAGGGCAAAGCGGGGAGATTCCCGCATAGAGGATCGGTGCCGACCGGCACTCACCAGCCCGAGGGGCTTGTGTGCTTACCCGCCGAGGCGGGCGGGGCTTCGAGCTGAGGCTCGGTTTCGGTTTCGGTCGGAGCTCAGGGAGAGGACTGGGGTTGGCGACTTGAACATAGCCCGAAGGGGTTAGTGAGCCACGTTTAGCCGGGAGGGCGTCCGGGGAAAAGTCTGCACCTGCTGAGGAGGCAAGAGACTTTTTCTTGCCTCTGTGTTTCCTGGTGCGCGAGGAGAGGGGTTTTAAGAGCGCTGCCTAAAGGAACTCCAGAAACGGGCGCGAGCCGCAGCTAAAAGCGCGGACCCCAGAGACGGGCGGGAGACGCTGCTGCTGCCTCCACCAAGGGGCCTGTGTGCGAACACAGGTCACTATCCACACCCCTCTTCCGGGGAGGCTGTGCAGCCCGCCACTGCCGGGAACTGCCAGGTTCCCGGGATCCAGGGACAATTTCTCAGGGAGAACACACGGCGGGCCTCAGGCTGGTGCAACGTCACGCCGACTTCTGCCGCCGCAGGCCCGCCCGACACTCTGTGCCCCTCCCTCCCCCACTGGCCTGAGTGCGCCAGAGCCCCCGAGTCAGCGGCTCCTTTAACGCCGTCCTGTCTGAGCAAAAAACAGACGCCCTCCAGGGACCTACACGCAGAGGCAGGGCCAAATCGAAAGCTGAGCCCCTGTGAGCTGTGAGAACAAAGAAGAAAAAGGGAAATCTCTCCCAGCAGCCTCAGAAACAGCGGATTAAAGCTCCACAATCAACTTGATGTACCCTGCCTCTGTGGAATGCATGAATAGACAGCGAATCATCCCAAATTGAGGAGGTGGACTTGGAGAGCAAGTTTTATGATTTTTTCCCCTTTACATCTTTTTGTGAGGGTATATGTGTATGCTTCTATTAAAGATTTTGTCTCTATAACTTTGCTTCCACCATTTGTCCTAAGGTTCTATCCGTCCCTTTTTTTTTCTCTAAATAATTATTTTCTTAATTCAATAACTTTATTATACTTTATTTTATTTTACTGTATCTTCTTTCTTTCTGTATTTTTTCCTTCCTTCCCTCATTCCTTCCTTCCTTCCCTCCTCCCTCCCTCCCTCCTTTCTTTCCTTCTTGCCTTCTTCCTCTCTTTCCTTCTTTCTTTCTTTCTCCCTTCCCTCCTTCCTTCCTTCCCTCCTTTCTTTCTTGCTTTCTTTCTTTCTTTCCTATTTCCTCCTACTTATACTAATTCTCTCTACTTTCCCTCCCTTTTATTCTGAGC
>NW_006783733.1:1178400-1194090 GCF_000442215.2 Lipotes vexillifer | reverse complement strand
TGTGGGATCCTCCCAGACCGGGGCACGAACCCGCGTCCCCTGCATCGGCAGGCGGACTCTCAACCACTGCGCCACCAGGGAGGCCCCTGTAATTTTTTCTTGATAAATTTTTTTCTCTGCCCTATGTGTTGACACTGATAGGCTGAGATTGCCAAGTATAATATTTTGTATTGTCTATGGTAACTTACCCATGTGATTGCTTAAATGCTTGAAAAAAATTCCACTAAATTAAAAACAAACTAAAGGAGTCAAGTGTGAAGCAATTTGATTATTTACAATTTCAACTTTGCTCTACAAAAAAATAAATAAACAAATTAGCAATCACAAATGAAGTCATGAGAGTAAAAGAATTTAAACAAGAACACAGCCTATGATAGTGGCTTGGATGTGGAAAACTATGAAAAACTCAAGCAATGATGAATAGTTTTGAATTTGGGCTCTCTCTGGCTTGTCCTCTCCTGGCAAATGAATGGGATGGACCTCACCATTTGTTTCCAAACTGAGTTCCAAGGAGGTTGGAAGAAGTTCACAGAGGAAAAGGGGGAACTGGAGGATTTCCAGGCTCCTTATGCCAATCTGAGATGCTCCACTTATGTTTTATTTATTTGAGTTCCATGGAAGATTTTATCTGACAATATGATTCTTCAACATTAAAAGTTCAAAACCACTGAATTAGATAATCTCTAGGATTTTTTCAGATAAAAAACCTTTTCTGTACTCTATCAAGTGCATAGACTAATTTAGGAGAGGATTAGAAATTCAAATACATAGATTCTAGGCTGGCTCTTCTGTTTATAGCCCTGGAATTTTAATTTTCTGCACTTACATAAAGGAGGTAATAATAATTCTCTATGTACTTCCTGGAGCTATAGAACAAATAATAAAAGAAAAGAGATGTAAAGTACCTTGAGAAGTTAAAAGTATTAAGCAAAGGTAAGATACTACCAACTTTTGTGAAAACCCTTGACTATCCCAACCACAATAAGTCTGAGATCTCGAAAGACTGGGGAGAGTCTTATAAAAAACAACAAGAAATAAGTTCTCATTTTCCAAGAGTGAATCTATATAATGTACCATATCAACCTAGTTCTAGTACATAATGGCCCAGCAACCTTCCTTTGCCATGTAATGTAAGCCCACCTGGCTTACCCATTCAGGCTGTTCGATAGCATGTCCATAAGCAAAGGAAGAAAGAAAGAAGGAAAAGCAAATGAGAAGCCTTGATGTGGAAGTGTTTAATGTTGTCTTTGACTGCTGGGACTCTGACATCTTGGGCACACCTGGCTCATGGCTGATCTTGACTCTCATCCCCTCTCCATCTTGACTAACCATGTCCCAAATTTTTTGATCTTGCTTTAGACCTTATAGCCAGACTACTGACATCTCTCATCAGCTAAGTGTACCCATGAGATCCCCCCAAACCAGCTACTCTCTTTCACCTTCACCTGTTTGAGCTTCCTCTGATCTTGGCAGCAGTCAAACTAATTGTATTTGTAATCATAAATATAGAGTAAGCAACTCATTCTGATTTCCCTGGAAGTTTCACAGTTTGAAAACTGGAAATCCTGTGTCCTGGGGACCTCTTTAGTTCTGGAAATTTGGTCACCCTGCTTGTCAAGATATTAAAAGAAAAATATTAAAAAGAGAGATAGAGATCTATAGATCAAAGACTTCTGAGCCTGCTTATGAAGTTCCTGCTTTTTAATAAAAGCTTTCTGGCTGGATCTAATTAATGTAGACATATCAATTGGAGTCTGAGTCACTCCAAATATTATACTTATTTTCTTGAGTGGCCAGGAACTAAAATAACCAATACTATTGCCTTGGGGATGCCCTTTCTCGGTCATGGTGTATTATAACTGCAGCATTTTTCAACACACATTTGAACCTGCTGTGCAAAGTATACATGTTAGAATGCTTAGTGGATTTTCTATATAATACATGTAAGGACTTGAAGAATTTCAGATCAATTCGTTTTTTCTCAGGCTTTCTTTTCTTCTAAGATCCTTATTGATCTTTTAATGAAAAACTACAAATTAAGCTTAAAACTGTGTCAATTATGATGTGCTAAGAAAAACCTTAAAAACTTTTTTTTAAAGATCAATTTATTTATTTACTTATTTTTACTAAATTTATTTATTTATTTATTTTTGGCCGTGTTGGGTCTTTGTTGCTGTGCGTGGGCTTTCTCTAGTTGTGGCTCGCGGGCTCTAGAGCACAGGCTCTGTAATTGTGGCTCACGGGCTTAGTTGCTCCGCGGCATGTGGGATCTTCCCAGAAGAGGGATCGAACCCGTGTCCCCTGCATTGGCAGGTGATTCTTAACCACTGCACTACCAGGGAAGTCCCTAAAAACTGTTTTTTTTAATGTATATATTTTAATTCAAATAAATTTAAAAAATTTCAACTATAATGAGGAACATCCAACTTAAGAGTGAGAAAAACTATGTAAAAAAAGCAGTTAAAATTTTAAAATGTTTACCATGTATATTTACCATGTTTATGGTGAATACATGTAAAAAAAGTAAGCCATGCATATTTATTATTTTCTAATATCCTTATCTTCTTGTTACAGTTAGAGGTGAGTGAGTGATCAGCAGTTAAGAGTCCCATTAAGTGTTTTGTTTGTTTGTTTTTCTGATTGGAAAGAGAGTATCTTAGGGATTAACATAATTTAAAAAAAAAAAAAAGCTAAAGATACTTTTCCTTCAAATTAGCCTTAACCATGAGGATAAGAATAAACTAGAATGTCTCAAAGGGCAATTTAGGGGCAAGGATGAGGCATGAAAGAAGCCATGCAAGTTTGAGAGCTTGTGAAGACACAGTGTCTCAAACCCCAGGGGACAGCATGGCTACAGCTATGGAATGAGGTGTTGACAGACGCTCCAGAAGTGATTCTCTGAGGAGCTGTGTATAGTTATAAGACCTAGCTCCTGCAAGTGCTCAATGTGACAGAGAGAATGGAAAGGTAAGAATTTTTCCTTAAAGCAGAGAGAATGGAAAGACAAGCATTAATGACATGGTTGTGGGTAAGAGTTAGAGGCAACAGCATGGGCACCAAGTGTTTATTCACTTTCAAATGTATGGGTATGCATCTGGACATAAGTTTACATAATAAAAGGTAGTAGTAATAGCTTGTTCATATTTCCTGTCATTATTTAGTAGAACTTTGGAGTTTCACAAACTCATTTGCATTTCTCTCTTACTTTTCCAAATATTTTGGAGGCCTAGCATTGACCTTGCAGCAATTTCATAGAGAAAGAAATGACCGGCACCACTCCTCTGGAGAGAAATTTAACAGTACATACATAAATTTTTTATTTTTCGGCCGCACTCTGCAGCTTGTGGGATCTTAGTTCCCTGACCAGGGATCAAACCCACGCCCCTTGCACTGGAAGCGTGGAGTCTTAACCACTGGACCGCCAGGGAAGTCCCTGTAAAATTTAAATGTGCATACTTTCAGACCCAGCAAGCTCTTGTTTTATGACTCTACCAAGAGAAGCCTGGCATGTCTGCCTGAGAGACACACAGAAGAATTTTCATTGCAGAGTCAGTTAGGGATTGTCTGAATAAATGTGGCAATTCATATGATGGAATACAATATAATCATTAAAAAACTACTGAAAGAGATGATATAGACAGGTAAGGCTTTAAAAACTCAACAAGCTGCAGAATACTGCTTACAGCATGAAACCATTTATGCAAAAGTTTAAAGCACAATGTTTTTCTTGCTCAGGGACTCATGTATATGCAATATAATGTTATAAAAAGCAGGTAGAAAAACATACATCAAATTGATAACAGTAGTCAGTTTTAGGAAGAAGGGAGGTGACAGGCCTGGAATAGAAGACAAAGGAATCTGTAGTTTTACTTGTAAATGTTTCATTTCATTTATTTAAAAAAAAAGACAAAACAAACATTATAAATAATGATTGCTAGTCTGGGAAGGAGACACACATATGTTTATTTCAGGATTTTCACTACTTTTCTAAAAATTTTTAAAGTTTTCAAAATTAAAAAACATTAGAAAGAAGAAAAGCTAAAGGAAGGAGGGAGGAAAGAAGATAACCTCTATAGAGCTGGTTTTGTACATCTGAAGGTCAAATGAAGGAGGCCATGGCAAAACATTACAGGGGTGATCAACTTTACTTAGAAACACTAAAATCAACAGTAATGGACCAAACAACACATTCACATAAATAAATTAAAAAATAAAAATAACAAGCCTTTTTATTAATAACAATAAAAGCCTTTTAGAATATTTCACTTGGAAGCCCGGGGTCATTTTGCTTGGAAGCCCAGGGCCATCAAGAACAGGCTGGGTCCCACAAATAAAACAGGGCTTCTGCCGCAGAGACCACACACCCCCTCCCAGGACACTGATGTGCAGACCAGCCCCCCGGGAGCTGGGCCCTGATCACTGGACCTGGTTCCCTTGCCCCAGCGCTGGCCCTCTGGATGTCCAGATTTTAAACCCGAGGTATAATGACACTAGACTCAGCTCTTGTGGAAACACCACAGTGGTCCTCAGGGACACACTTGGGTGGATATGTGTTCTAAAATAGAGTTTATTGGGGCTTCCCTCGTGGCGCAGTGGTTGAGAGTCCGCCTGCCGATGGAGGGGGCACGGGAAGATCCCACATGCCGCGGAGCGGCTGGGCCCGTGAGCCACGGCCGCTGAGCCTGCGCGTCTGGAGCCTGTGTTCCGCAACGGGAGAGGCCACGACAGTGAAAGGCCCATGTACTGCAAAGAAAAAACAAGAACAACAACAACAAAAAAACAAATAAAATAGAGTTTATTGATAAAAAATTTGAGGTATGGTGAGGCCAACAGATCAGGAGATGACTGCCATTGAAAAGAGAGTCTGTTACTCACAGCTTCCAAGGAGCGGGGGCGGGGGGGCACCATGCTACGCAGAGCCACAGGGGGAAGCACCAGCGTCTGTCAGGAGGCAGAGGAAGGGGGAAATGTGGACTATAGGACCTTTACTGTGCTTTCCATGAGAAGTAACTGGCGAGGCAGGGTCAGCAGCCTCAGGGTTGGCCCGTTTGAATCATTTCAGTGGACTCTGGGTGTAAGGGCTGTCCTTGGTTGTCTGGTACTGGCCCTGGGGTGACTAGGGTGGGGGGAAGAGTGGCCCAGAGTGTGAGAGGCCCCCCATGGAGCAGGTGGTCAGGGTATGGACTGTGGGATGGTGCACTACCAAGCCAGTTGCTTACCTTCTCCAGGAACTGACTAACCCTGGGGCGGGCAGTCCCGACAGGGTCAGTAAGGCCCCAGGTGTCAAATCATCAGAATGTAAAACATGGTGAGACTTCCCTGGTGGTCCAGTGGTTAAGACTTGCCTTCCAATGCAGGGGGTGCGGGCTTGATCCCTGGTCGGGGAGCTAAGATCCTGCATGCCTCGTGGCCAAAAAACCAAAACATAAAAGAGAAGCAATATTGTAACAAATTCAATAAAGACTTTTTAAATGGTTCCCATCAAAAAAAAAATCTTAAAAAAAAATGGCTAATACAATATTTTTCCAAGATGCAAATAAAATCCTGAAAGGACAGCTTAAGGAAAAACAAACACCATCAAGAAGGTCTCTGTTACCTGGCTTGGCATCTGTGGATCCACGTGGAGCCACGTTCTGGGACCTGAGGTCCCATCGCCCACAGTGTCCGTCAGCCCAGGAGGGCCTGCAGGCTGCAGTCCTGCAGTGGGAGGTGACCTCCCGGGAGATGAAATGCCCACCACGGCCAAGTCTTCATTCCTCCTGTTCAGCCAAACCCGAGTCCCAGTGTCTGGCAAGCGTCTGTGAGTATGTGGAGGCCCAGCGCTAGGCTGTGTTACCAGCATGGAACAAAGTCACTTTCCATTATCTTGGGAGAAAGTGGAGGATGGGAAGGCCGGCGGATGGCTTGCTGTGCCCAAAACCTTCATTAGTCACACTCTCCCTCCAAGGACCCCCTCCGTAATTACTGTCCCTGGGGGGCCGAGCTGCACACTCAGGCCCACCTCTCTCCCTCTCGTTGGGCTCTTGCCTCCCAAACCTGCTATTTTCAGCTATTGCCACTGAGAGCAAAGCATAATCATTGTGCTTGGATCGCGGGCTGCACAGAAGTGCCACCATGTTTATTTTTCCTCGTGCCAGCCTGAAGTGGAGAGGCCTTTTGTTTGGTTCCGTTGTCCCTCCGTCTCCTGGTGAGTATAAATCCTAAGCAAAGTCTAGTGATGAAAAGAGGGAGGCAGAACCCACGTCCAAGCATAAGCAGGCACAGGACGCAGGAGGGTCTGAGAAAACAAACACTTCTTCCTTCTTGCTGCGATGTACCTGAAACCCTCCCATTGGAAGAGTGGGAGAGAGAGTGTAAAGTTAAAACTACGACAGTGAAGGGTCCATAAAGTGAGACAAGAGCTTTCACACGCATTGTCTGACCTGCAGTGGACACGGATGACCACTCACAGCCCTTCTGCCCAAGCTTTCAGTAGGATATTACATGTTTCTTTGTGGATTATGTTTTCCCAAAATTGTCACTATAGAGATAAAAGAAGACCTGCCTGTTTCATTTCATTTAATTGCATTAATTAAATTGCATTAATTTCTTTAAATTAATTTCTTTTTCATTACATTTCATTTAATTTCTTCTTCCTTTTTGTCTTAAATAATGCCGTGATCTGTCTGTGATGTACTAAAGAAATAACCTACAAGTCAACTTTTGCTAATTGCCTTTAACTGTTACTTGGGAAAACGTTAGTTGCTCTAAAATGGAGCAAAGAGAGATGGGTACAGAAGTTGCCAGCGCCTTTCCTATTTCTCTTTCATGTCATTGCTGTGGGGACGAGCTGCCTGCCATCCAAAGTCAGCTGGGTGGACAGTCTACGAAGTGGGTTGCCCTCCAAGTTCTATTTACGCCACCCAGCTTGCAGGCACAATTCCACAGAATCCTGGGCACCGCTCCCCCTCTCCTGCCTCTGTTCGGTGATGCAAGGGCCACTGTCTTGACTACTTTGCGAGATCTTCCCCAGTATCGAAGTCACAGAGGGAGTGCGTGCACCTGCACAGACTTGGCTGAGGGGGAGGGGGGTCTGCTGACGCCTTTTTATTTGTGGCATTTGGCCAATTCACAGCCAGCAGTTTTGTCTGCTTTTTGCCTAACACAAGTTTGGCAACCTCAGAATGCTCGTGGACCTTGAAAACCACTTTCTTCATATTTCCTAGATGTTTTTTCTGTCGATGTTCTAAACAAAAACTTCTAGGACTTCCCTGGTGGCACAGCGGTTAAGAATCCACTTGCCAATGCAGGGGCACGGGTTCAAGCCCTGTTCCGGGAAGATCCCACATGGTGTGGAGCAACTAAGCCCGTGCGCCACAACTACTGAGCCTGAGCTCTAGAGCCCGTGAGCCACAACTACTGAGCCCCCGTGCCACAGCTACTGAAGCCCGCGTGCCTAGAGCCTGTGCTCCACAACAAGAGAAGCCACTGCAATGAGAAGCCCGCACACTGCAATGAAGAGTAGCCCCCACTCGCTGCAATTAGAGAAAGCCTGAGCAGCAATGAAGACCCAACACAGCCAAAAATAAATAAATAAAATAAATAAATTTTAAAAAAATCATCTTTCTAAGAAAAAAAAAAGCTTCTAGTTTCACCCAGGAAGTTCTTAATTTCCTTTAAACTATGCCCTTAAAATAAGTTATAGTTTGTTCATTTCCCTGGAAGAATGGCCATCATCTCTTCTAAGAAAGCTTTATAATAAGAGATTAAAATAATAACTAGGAAACAATTTTTTCTAAAGAGCAGGAAACCATCTGTGAGGAAATGCGGTGTAATTGTATACGTGTTTGGCACTAGATACGTTTCTCAAAAAAATGTTGTATGTGAACTACAAGTAATGTGCTGGGAGGCTCTTTTCTCTAAACATCCTTTATAGATTGGTTTTAATAAAATAGTGTAACTCCTTCAAAGTGTTCTGTTTTGGCAAAAGGTGTATGCAGGGAAGCCGGTGGCTTTAAACATGGAGATTCTTACCCAGTGTCAGAATAAATAACTTTGTGGTTTGTAACATGACTTGTTACGCTTTTCATCCTTTTCTTCAGCAAATGGTTATCCGGTGCACGCTCTACGCCAGGTGCGGCTCAGAACCTCAGTTGTTCGCTCAGCCTAATGTACCTTCTCTATTTCCAGTGCCTTTAAAAAGACTTACAAGGCAATACCTGTAGAAAAGCTTGAGATTTAAGGACAACAATAATAATGTCAATAGTACCCTATTTCTATTCAGTTATTGCTAAAAGTAATTTTCTTTGCTTTATTTGAAAACTAGATTTATTGCTTTCCATCAAGCAGCAGCTGGAGTGCATACGCAATTTGTTTTCCATCTTATTTTTGCCATTTATTAGTCTGACCATGAGGTGGAGCTGGGAGTTTGGGGGCAGTAAGTAGGAAGGAATCAAGATTTTGTGTTCTATAATGAGTTGGGAGGGAGACTTTTATTTTTTAAAAATCAATACAAGTTATTCAGATAAAAATCCTATTGGAATTCTGGCAAAATGAGTTCCCAAAATCTAACCTGACAAACTCATGGGGTAGGTTAAGCCCACAGCATCTCTCTGAATACAGGCAATGGGCTCAAAATTCAATTGCAGATACTTTGACTACAGTTCTTAAATTTCTCTGCCAAGTTTCATGGAAAATAAGAAAGAAATGTACAAAAATACAATACCAGAAGAATCGTGCCATTCAGTGATCTCTTCTGAGTGTTAGCAATTCCCCCCGTGCATTCCTCTGATTGGGTGACAGGGACTGTGCCCGCCACGGGGACCCTGGATGAAGGCAGAGTCCCCTGGTTCAGTGAGAAGAGTGGTGATGGCATCTCCCCTCTAAAGGAATTTTCCAAAGATGCTTGTATAGAAAAAGGGCAAAGCATAGCTACCCTCTCATCTATGAGGGGAGTCAGGGGGCTGTAGACCTACGATTACATTATATATGTTTTCTTAAATTTCTCCATTTGAAATTAGACTATTCAAGTATCAGAAAATTTGCAATGGAGTGGGTATTAAAATACCTTAAACAAGTGTCCATGGATGGATGAATGGATACACAAAATGTGGCAGAGCCGTACAGTGGAATATTACTCAGCCTTCAAAAGGAAGTAAACTCTGACACCTGCTCCAGCATGGATGAACCTTGAGGACATGATGCGAAGTGAAATAAGCCAGTCGCAAAAGAACAAATACTGTATGATTCCACTCATATGATGTACCTAGGGGAATTAAATTCATAGAGACAGCAAGTAGAATGGTCGATGCTAGGGGCTGTGGGAAGGGGGAATGGGGAGTTATTATTTAATAGGTATGGTTTGAGTTTTACAAGATGAAAAGAGTTCTGTGGATGGATGGTGGTGATGGTAGCTCAACAATATGAATGTACTTAATGCCACTGAACAGTACATATAAAAACGATTAAGACGGTAAATTTTATGTTTATTTAACCACAATTCAAAAAACTTTGAGGTATATTAAACATACTTTTCAGTGCTGACAGGGATGAAGATTGGTGGGACTATTAAGGTGAAATTTTCTCCAAATGCATTTGGGAGATGTTTAGTCAATTTACAATTCGCATATTAATGATCCCATGGTTAGAAATTTACCAATTTGCTAAGATTGCTAAGTGTGTGGATGTTTACTGCAGCACATTGTCATAGTAAAAACCTGCAGCAACTTGAATTTCCATTAATACAAGGCAATTAAATAAATTATAGTGCTTCTATAAAAGAAATGCTGTGCAACCATTATAAGGGCAATTGTGTCAGTGTGGAAAGAAATGCAAAGCTAAATGGCAAAATAGAGAATGCAGATCAGTGAACATAGTGTGATCCCATTAAAAACAGAAAAACAAAAATAAATATAATAAATACGTAAATATATGTGTAGGTATGTGTATGCTTGGAAAATCTCTCAAAGCATATCTAACAAAATGGTAATAGTGGTTACCTCATCTGTCTTAAATATGGCATGATAAACTCACGTAAAAAGGGAAATAAGACAAATTCAAACAGTGATTAACTCTGGAAAATGTGAGTGAGGAAAGGGTTTTTGGTTGGGAGACTTTTACTTTTCATTTTCCATGCTTTTGTCTTGCTTAAAATTTTTTATACCAAGTATGAAGAGCAAATAAAAATAATTGAAACATTCAAAAACCAAAATAAATTTACACAGCCTTTTTTTATTTTCTGAAACATATTTACATAATAAAACTGAAAGCAAAAAGTAATACAAGCAAATGTGAGGACAAGTAAGTGCCAGAAAACAACCCGTGAGGAAGTGATTCCTTCCAGGCACCCAGGGAACAGACTCAAAGACCTCAGTGGTTTCCTGTCGCTAGCGTCTGTGATTCCGACAGGTTTCTGGGAAACACAAGAGTGTTTGGGCAACAAACAACTGAATACTGGCTCTTGTTTGCCATTGTCAGGGAATTTGCCGACCCTGGCTCTTGGCCTTACAGAGGGCTCTGTGAACTCTGAGCACGAAAAGTGACATTTACAACTCCCCCTGGAATTTCCATGCACCCAGGACCCTGCCAGGCCACAGAATTGTGGAAGCCATTTTGGGAACAGTTGCCAAGTAACTCATGCTATTAAAAATAACTCTCACTCCCTAAAAAATGAATTGCTTATTTTAAGAAGACAAGAGTGGCTCGAATCTGTCCCGCTTGCATTTTTCATCTCCTGGGCATAGTGCCAGTGGGTCCAAGAAAGCCCTGCTTGTCAGATGGGAATACCATGTGTGCCTGGGTTGCCAAGGCCGGGAGAGAGCCTGGCATTTCTGGGCTGGAGTAACTTGGGGAAAGCCTGAGTCACCCCGTCCAGAATCCACCTCCTATGGGGTAAGGACTGTGGGGTGTGAACTTTAACTCGGCTTCCCTGCACAGAAGTTTGCTCCACAGATCAGGAGTCCTAAAACTACGGTGTGTGCATCGGGGTGTAGACAAGATGGCTCACTGGAATGCAGAAGGAAGATACTAGAAGGTCAACTGACATTTGCTTTTTGGTCTAATGAAAATAAGAAAAAATTTCAGCTTTATTGATATTTAATATGTAGATTGACACTGGCATCTTGATGAAGTCTGTATCAGGCAATTGCCCTTCCCTGGAAATTCCACATGGCCTTGGGGTTTGTGGCAGCAATGTCCCATGTTTGTTTATTTTCTCTATGCTGTGATCTACTGCAGTTAACCTATTTTGGGCTTAAATCGTGTCAGATATAAACAAAGCTGGACACTAAAGTGGTAAGGACAGATTTTAATCAGTAATATACTATTGTAATAGGAAACGGAATTCAACTTTGATTTGTACAGATGTGACTGGGCATTCTAAAAGGAAAATGAGGGAACAGCTGTAGTCAGGGAAGGGAAAGTTACAAAGTATCGGAAGGAGAGGGTAGGTCTGCTAATTGGCACTTAGCAAGTTAAGCTCCTACCCTCCCACAGAGCTGGAAGACAGGAGCCCTGTTTTCAGGTTTGGGCTGGAACAAACAGTAAATTCTTTTGCAGCCTTGAGTTTTCTCAGACAAGCCCTTTAAGGGGAGCGAGGGTCATCCTATGGATGTGGCCTGAGCTGTTAGAAAGTGTGTTAGTGTTTCTTCAAGTCTCTATAGGTCTGATTGAGAATCGAGCTCAGGAGAGCCTGGCTAGCGTTTAGGCAAGGAGGGAAGTTTTGTCAATAGTCCTACCGATGTTATCTTAGAAGAGGGAGTCATTGTAATATTTTGTAATAATATGAGGGAACGACCACGAAAATAATTTATACCTCTTAGAGGTTCATAAAGAATCTGAGGGCAAATAAGTTGGAGTTGTAAAGTTTAAAGACGAATTAGACGTTTTTCAGTTACCAAAAGACAAATGTTCCAAATTTGGAGACTACTTGGTGATGAGATCGTTGTGAGTAGGATGTTTTTGAAGGCCAGACAGAACATGCACGTCCAGGCGGAGCACAAAACCACACACAGCACAGAGGCGACAAGTTGACGATGAGAAGGGGAAGGCTTCTCAGGAGCATCTCATGGTGTGGAGAGAGCAGTTTGCAAATATTTCCAATGATACTGTTATTTATTTTTCCAAAACTTATGTTTCTTTATCTCCCAAAACTTCATTATCTGTGTTGACACCAGACCCAGTTCAATGCCTCAGCACTTCATCTTGGCCCAGCTCTGTGGAGGGCCCTGGCAGCTACCTGCCCTCATTCCCAACCTGCCTGCTGTCCCTCCTACCACAGTGGCCAAGTGCCAGGCTTCAGACAGCCTCACCCAGCACTTGGGAGTCCCAGCAGAGCCCAAGTCCAGCCCAATGGCTCTCCTCAAACCTACGGCCTCCATAGTCTCTGCCTGCACGTGGGGAACATAACCCAGGAGGCAAGGAAGTTAAAATGGTTCATTTTATCTTTTCCCATTCTGTTATATTTTCTATTTTTGAGCAAGTGTACATAATGTAATATATTTGTTTATATTTGTGATAATATATAGGAAGCTCATGGTTAAACAGTTTTCACTAACAGGGCTTCACAATCAGAAAAGTCAGGAGTCCGTTGCTTTAGACTGTGTGCCTTGAAATACACTCACCCCTGGGTGAGGGCAGGGAAAGGAAGGAACGGCCCACCTGTCATACACCTCTGCGTGGAAGAGCAGCTTCCTGGGGCCTACGAGGGAAGGATGGGGTCATCTTGTCTAGATGTCAAGCCTTTAGAGGATCCAACTTGTAATATTACCCAGAGTATTATCTGAGGGGATCTTCCCTTTAGATGCGATGCCATAGTAACACAGAGCATGCTCGGTGCCTTAGTAAATATTCTTCTGGAGTAACAATAATCTCCTAAGTATTCACTCACAACTTGGCCATCATTTGCTCTGTCCGTCTTTTTGTTCTGGCATTCTTTTCATCCACCTTAGGGCCAAGTTAAGTCTCTGTAGGTTCTACACGCAGAAAATAAGGTGGAACCCACCCTATCCCCCAAGGTGTAATTAAAGGGAGGGAGGGAGACAAAGAGGGAAGAGATATGGGAACATATGTATATGTATAACTGATTCACTCTGTTATAAAGCAGAAATTAACACACCATTGTAAAGCAATTATACCCCAATAAAGATGTTAAAAAAAAAACAAAAAAAATGCAAATTTACTTGGGATATGGTATTGTTGGTTATAAACATTTTACATCAGTGTTTGCAAGAAGAGATCAGTGTGGTATGGTACTTACGGAAGGTCTAGATCAATAATTCTTAAAATGCTGAAAAGTAATAAAAAATTTGTATGGTTTACATCATTGTTTTGATCTTTAGGTTAATAATCTAGAGAAGAATAATAACGACATCTCCTGTTTTTCAAAATTATTTCTCCCCACTATATTCATTACACCAAGCTCTTTCCTGACCCAGGGTCTTTGCACATAACATTTCTTTTTTATTCTTGCTTTTCCCATGGCTTTCTTCTCCTCATCCATCAAGATTCTGCTTTGCTATGTCTGCAGAGTCCTGATTTCCTCTTGAGAATCAAACCAATTTATAAAGCAAGATAACATACAGCAAAGTGCTTTAAAAAATACAAACCTAGCACTGTAATTTATACCCACTTACTAAATGCCAATTCTGATGTTAAATTCCTAAATTAAATTAAGATAGCACCTCTATATGAAAGCAAGTATTAATACTACCCAGCTTATTTCTGAAACTTATTATGGAATGATCCTTGCTATATTATCGAGTTTTCTGATGGAGAAAAAAATATTCCTGATGATGTATTTCTTTCTTTGGCCGTTGCACTTTTCCAATCTAATCAAGCTAACTTAAAAAAAAAAAAAACTTAAGTGTTTCATTATTTCACTACTTAAACCCTTCACTAATTTTCCAATTTAGGTACAATTTTAAAAAAGAACTCTGTGGCTTCCCTGGTGATTCAGAGGCTAAGAATCTGCCTGCCAATGCAGGGGATACAGGTTCAGGCCCTGGTCCAGGAAGATCCCACATGCCACGGAACAACTAAGCCCATGTGCCACAAATTCTGAAGCCTGCGCACCACAACTACTGAAGTCTGTGCACCTAGAGCCCGGGCTTTGCAACAAGAGAAGCCACACATTGAGAAGCCCGTGTGCCGTAACGAGGAGTAGCCCCCACTCGGCGTAACTGGAGAAAGCTTATGCACAGCAATGGAGAACAAAAATAAATAAATAAATAAATAAATAAAATTTAAATAAAATTTTTTTTAAAAAACAAGCAAACAAAAAACTCTGTACTGTGAATTATAGGGTAACGTCATCTCAGCCTTCTCCACCTTACATGCTCAATAAGAGTGACTTTTATATTCCTCCAATGTCCTATGCTCTTTGCTAAGTGGCTTTCAGCCACTATTCTCTCCCTGGTTTTCTATTTCTCCTGCCCTTGTGTTGATTGGGTTTTCTATTCTTTGCATTTTATCTTTCTTCTGATCTCTTCATCCATTTTATATATATATATATATATATATATATATATATATATATATATATATATATATATATATATATATATATATATATATATATATATACACACACACACACATATTTATACATATATATATATATACACACACACACATATTTATACATATATATATATACACACACACATATTTATACATATATATATATACACACACACACACACATACACACACATATGTATATTTCTATCATTCAGATGGGTTCTAAGGTCAACTTTATAGGAACACATCCCTAAGGATTCTACATAAAATAGAGAATTGTCTGTGCCATGTCTTTTGCTATTTTACCCACTTGATCACTTCATAACACTTACCAAAATGTTTGGGTTTGGTTTTTGTTTGTTTAGTTGTTTACAGCTTTTCTCTCCACATAAAGTGTAAGTTCTGTGTGGACAACGAGAAGCCTCCTTCACTATGCACGTTATAGGCACATAACTAGTGCTCAGTAAATATTTGTTCCCTGACTGAATAGATTCCAACAGTTTGATGACACTAAGTTAATCATTTAAACTAGTTAATCATTTCTACCTAACAGCCTAAACTATTATTAGGAAGTTAGATATTTCAGTATTGGACAGTCTTTGTCGACCTGAATGGCAGATTAGTCAAATCACTTATTTTATTGAAGATCATGAGTAGATCTTTCCTTATCGATAAAATTCATTTTCTTAACTCTAATTCTCCTGGACCTTCTGACATCATTGAAACCGGCTGCCACCATCATCTTAAAATTCCCTTCTCCACTGTCTTCTCTTGGAATACCCTATTGAAAGGTGACATAGTAGAGGTTGTATGTGTCAATGACACCCCCCAAAATGTCACACTCTCAGTAGCAATAATAAAACAATGACAATTAAAATATTACAGCTGTGCAGAATTCAGTATCTTCTGTGAATTGACTCCATTTAAAGTTTTGAAACTGTTTTTTTAATATCTAGCAAATGGTATCTACCTCATAAGCTGGCCTAATCTCTGTCAAAAAGAAGTAAATGTCAAATTATTTGTTTCTACTTTCATGTTGTTGGCTATATTGTTCTTTATGATTTGATTCCCTTCAAACTTTGTGTGTGCACGCACCTGTAAGTTTACATATACATACATATGTATACAAATGTGTCTGACTAGAAAATAATAAATTCACACTGTGATAACTGCTTTACTCTATGGCTTTATTGG
>NW_006783733.1:1159184-1178390 GCF_000442215.2 Lipotes vexillifer | reverse complement strand
GGGAAAGAGGCTCTCAAATGTACTATGAAACACAATCTTTTGTAAAGGAAGTAGACAATTTTAGAAGTTACGTTCCATATGAAAATTAAAATTTTACAATTATCGATTACTTATAAAATTCTCTTGTTAACCAAATAAATAGACTCAGGAGTGGCTGATTAGAGTCTGTAGTACTTTGTGATTAGTAATTTGGCTTCTCCATGCTTTATATTTGCATGTTTGGGAAACAGGCATGTGAAATAATTATGAAAAATAAGCTGCAAAAGCTGTATGTACATTATAAGAATTAGAAAACTATACGAAACATCGTATGTTGTGAGTTAGTCATAATTTAAAATCTTTGTGTGTGTGTGCGTGTTTTCTACCAAAATGGGTCCCTATTTCCTTCACATCACAGGACTAAGGACACAGCCAATTCTCAATACTAATTGATTGATTTATTGAAATCTCCTGTGGTTTCAATTAGCTCTGCATGGCTAGACATTTTTGTGAGTCAGAAATCCATAGTCTGGGTTTTCAATGCTTATATGGAAGTATAGATTTGTAGAAGTAGGTCCAAAATGATGAATGAATCTTCTAGTAAGCTTGTTCTATTGGATGTGTCAATCTTAGATTCTCCAGTTAGTAATCTAGAAAGTCAGAAAATTTGAAGTCTATCCTATGATATAAATTGTTGTAGTAGTCTATTATATTCACAAAAACAGCATTAGTAAATGAAGAAATATTCAATTGTTGAAAATTTGTTTCTTCAAAGCAAATTAAATTTTTAAATTTTTTGAGGAAATATAGCTAACATTCCTATGCAAAACCAGCAGTTTGACTAGCAAACACACTTGACTAAATTTTTGCTACAAATAAAAATACAATGATGCCTTTTAATACATCATATCTGGTGGTTAATATACATAAATTCTATGTTTCCTCAGTAAAATTGTTTCACTCACACTATTAGGAATTCATGTATTACACCAGAATTCCCTTTAATTCATCACAGTCCAATGCCTATAATATTTTTGTAATCTCTAAATCACTTTATTCATTAACTTCTCACCATCTTTCCCACTCATGTGAGAGTAAAATTAACTTGAGTGATTTGTCAACTGAAACAAGTATTTTTAGTACATTTTTCCTACTTGATTTTAGATTATAACATTTATACAGACATTTATGATACTGGCTATTCTTACAATAAAATTATGTAAAAAAGAAAAAAAGATTTTCAATTGCTGTCATTCACTTGCAAAACCCCTAGGTCACCGAGAAAAGCAATGTTGTGATTAATCAGGAATCCATATATTGTGAATACTCAAGTGTACAGTAAGTTCTAATTTTTAAAAAATATTTGTGAATGTTACAAGACCAAATTATTGAAACTTTTATTTCCAAAATTCTGTCTACACCAAGATGGTTTATTAAATTCACACATAATTTCAAAATAAATATAAATAGGTACAATTACCTAAGCACCAGCAAAGTTCTAGTTGGTTGGCAGGTTTTATTTTCTTTGATCCACACAAAAATCTAACCAAGTAACCCTCCTTTCACATCCATTTTGCAGATGAGGAAGCTGAGACAAAGAAGTTAAGAGCGTTACTCAAAGCCATACAGCTAATAAGTAGCAGAGAAGCCTTTGGATCATAGTTTGATTTCAAAGCCTGTGAAGTTTCCAATCTGCAATATTGCTTCTTAAAATGAAAACAGGAGGAATAGTGCACATAAACCTTTGCAAGTATTTTATAAAACTGTAATAAATTTCTTGTTAGATATTCTATTTTCTCAATCAATAATATACTTTATGCTCCCATGGCATACTCCATATGGCTGTATTATGCTATTAATATTATTATTTATTATATTATTATTATTTTGTTATTAATTATTGTAATACTTAATGGTTTAGAATCATTCTCTTACAATTCTATCTCTTTATTAGGCTATATGTATTCGTATTTGTATCTTCATTACCTGCCACTGTACTGCCATTTTAACAGTGCTCAATAAGCATTTATCAATGAATGAAATATAGAATAACAAAACATGACTTTCAACTTTTTTTAAATTAAACTTCCTTTTCCTTTAGAATCTAAATCATAAACTCTTCAGAAACCATCCCTCAAAAGGGTATGGTGCAAAATTTAATATGTGTTAGTCCTATGCCCTTAGGATAAACTTAACCATAAACACAATAACCTATGTGTAGTAACATTGGGTAACATGTGGTGAAAGGGATTTAAAAAATATAGAAAAGGATCCATTCACTCAGAAATAATCCATATTTTGCTCTGCCAACATGCTTGTAATTTTCTAAATTACATTCAACCTGAGAGTATGATAGTAGTTTAAAAAAATTTTTAACAGTAGAAACTCTTCAGATATCTAAACTCATGCAGAACCCTATTTATAAAACAGATAAAAGCAAGATTATCTTTATTCAAACTGGAGAGCCCACCCTAGGCTGTGACTGCTTGTGCTGTCCCTAATATTTTTAGCAATCCCTAAAGAATGATAAAGAATTTTGAATATCTCTTGGGTCAAAATTTTAAAACCTGGGGAAAAGCATGGTTATTTACTAAATCTTGATGAAATACAAATTATTTTATCTTGTTTAAACTGCCCATTAATATCTGAGGATGACCTTAGTTATGTGAGCATCCAACATCAATGAACAAGACCAAAAAAAATGGAGGAAGAGATTATCTTTGGGCAGCAAAAAACAGAATCTAGAAGAAAAAATAAAAAAAAAAAAGGACTGTGAGCTTTTAGAAAACTCTATGTCCTAGAAATGCAAGACGTTCCCAGAACTCCTGGTGCACACTTCTACCCTCTCTTATCTCCTTTATTGCCATAGCATCCTAATGTCTCTTTTCCCTACTTTGCTTTCTTCTGTTTATTCTAAACATGGCTGCCAGGGTGCTCTTAGGAAATAAAAGCCAGATGCCATCACACCAATGCTCCACATCATCCAATGGCTTCCCATCTCCTTCAGAATAAAAACGAACCTTCCTGCACTGGCCTGTAAGATCCTACAAGCAACCTGGTGCTTGCTGCCTCCATGAGCTCATCTCCAACTTGGTTCCCCTTTGCTGACTCAGCTCCAGGTTGTATGGTCCCTCAAATATCCCAAATGTACTGTATCTCAGGGCCCTGGCTTTTCTATTCCCTTTGCCTAGGGTACTGTCCAATGTACATGAACAACATCTGCTTTCACTTCCTTCTGGATACTGCTGAAGTGTTCACCTTCCAGTGGGGTTTGGCCTTTCAGACTACTTAAATTTCAACCCCCCTCACTTTAAAACTTTCTACCTCTCTTCTGTGATACTATCTTCATAGATGTCTTCATCATCTGATATACTTATTTACTTGTTGAATTTTAATTTATATCCCTCACTTCAAAAATCTAAGTTAAGTGGCGGCACAGATTTTTGTTTACCTTTTTATTTTAATTGTAACATCCCTATCACTTTGAATAGGGCCTGGCACATAGTAGATGCTCAATAAAAAATAATATATATATATATATATATATATATATGTTTGTAAATGAAGCAATGCATGGGTGGATGATTTTTTTGTTTCTAATGTAACTAAAGTTTATAAATTTAAATGTAAAGACTTTTAAAATAAATTTTAATAATTACAATGAAAATTTATCTAAATATATTGCACATTGCACTGCCTCTTTCTTAAAATGAATATGCAGAATATATGTTGAAATAGTTTAGTATTTTAGAATCATTTAGTAATATGACTGATATTCCAGAAACCACTCTTTTTTTTGTTGTTGCGGTATACGGGCCTCTCACTGTTGTGGCCTCTCCCGTTGTGGAGCACAAGCTTCAGACGCACAGGCTCAGCGGTCATGCCTCACGGGCCCAGCCTCTCCGCGGCATGTGGGATCCTCCCAGACCGGGGCACGAACCCACGTCCCCTGCGTCTCTCCCCTGTTGAGAGGTGGACTCTCAACCACTGTGCCACCAGGGAAGCCCCAGAAACCACTCTTATAATTCTATTTGCTCTTATATAAAATAACTCCAGACACAAATTTTATAGTACCTTTGTTTAAGTATGTTTTTTTTCTCTCTCCTTCACTAGTGCTATTTTTTCCCCATTCCCCAAATGTGTCATTATTATTAATTCAAAAAGTGTATATTAATTTCCCATGCCATGATAGGCACTGTGTTAGGTACTGTGAATTCAATATTAAATAAGCTATGTTCTCTGCCCTCTAGAACCATTCTAGCCTAGTAAGATAATCTCTATTTTTCCAGAAATTATTGTCTCAAAGGAGACATTATTTTTGTTTTCAGGTCTAGACACACACACACACACACACACACACACACACACACACACACACACACACACACACACACACACACACACACACACAGACAAATACACACTAGTATTAAAAAGTTCACCTTTGAGAATGCTAGAAATTTCTCTTTTATTAGAGCAGAGCAAATGTATAGATAATTATGAACCTCCAAACTCTGAATCACACAATTCATGAAAGGATATTGAGAATACCAACCCATAATGAGTGTATCCTTTTTTAAAATGTATTCTTGTACATAACAGGAGGAAGTATATATAGTTCTGGAAAAGTGTCTGAGATAGATAATAAAAGAAAATACCTGTGACAAGTAAAGTTTTAAATTTATTTTTCTTATATTAAGTCTTTTATAATGCCTACCTCATAAGATTTTTATAAGGATTAAGTGAAAAAGTTGTCTGGCATTTAATAAAATGTTACAAAATTACAGTTCTCATCTTAGTTTCCCAGATCATTATTTAAGAAGAAAATAATGATAACATTAAAAATTCTATGTTTTTATCAATTTGAGATATTTATTCAATATATTGAATATTCAATATTGAATATATTATATATTCAATATTTAATCTGAGTCTATCTAGAATGAATAGATTTAAAGAATCTAGTATAATCTACAATTGTATCTTTTGTTTTCTCACTGTCATCTTTATAATCTTGTTCTAAAAGTATACACAAAAACTTAATTAGACTCTATGTAGTATTATGATTTCCAGATTTATCTAACCTAATATTTTTCAGAGTTTACAGTACGCCTATATTCAACACATGTCATATTTCCCTCATTCTATAAGAAAGTGAGATTTTCCATCTTTCATGATGGCTAACAACCAGTGTAGCATAGGAAGAGAGAGGTCCCTGTAGACACAGGAGATAGGTTCTAGGGCAGGGATCCCTTGGTTAGCTCCCTACAAGGTTGACAAGTAATGTTCTTTCGGACTGGGGACCAAAAGACATCTTGATAGGTAGTAAGAGTCATGAAAATATACCAAATACTTAGTGTTGTGATATTCAAATTAAAAATTAGAAACTTATTTACTCATAGTTAATGTTCAGAAGGAATCTGATTTCTCAGAATAAACTTCTTGAATCTCTTTGAATACGTAATTTACTTGAAATAAAGTAACAGTATTATTTCTAAAACAGAGTTTGCATAAAATGTTTTTTTCAGCTGTTACACGTTCACATGTTACTTCTGGGAAAAGGAGCATTTGTAAACTATGTGTAATTTATGTTGTATACCTACTCAAAACTGTGATAAGGCATATGGAATCTCAGTTTCTTAAGCCATGCTTTTTTGACCCTAGAGTTTTAAAAGATCTGGCAATAATTCAGATGAAAGCAAATATAAAAGTTTGGCAGATGTGTCTCCAGATAGAAAGAGAGACTGAAGTATAGACACCTGACATAAGAAAATCTTTTAGTTTTCAAAAACCCACGTCCAAATGAGACATGAGACAATAAAATATCATCCACAAAGTTCATTCAGGTTTGGCTTAAAAGAAGAGCATATTTTCAGGTCTCCTAACCAGGAAAAAAATAATTGCAACTGTGTTGAAACTAATATTTAATTATTTGTTATTTTATTCATTTTTACATGGACATCATAAAGTCTATAACTTTCAAGTCTGTATTGTATACACTATAGTCTTACTATTTTATTTTGTTCTTAATGGTTAAAACTTCAGAGGTCACTCAGATTACCTCACAATGATAATGGAAAATTTAAATAAAACATGCAAAATAATGAAATTACTTTATACTATGTAAATAACACTTTTGGAAATATAAAGTATTAGTTAAACAGTTTTCTCTTTAAAAGATTTCAGTTTTATACAAAATGAGTATTATGATATCCCCAAATGTTTTTTACAGTAGAAAACGTTCTTGAAAAATAATTACATGTATTAAATATTTCTATTTCTATATTAAATATACCTATCTTTACCTATATATTTATATAGTTGTAGAAATATTTCCATAAAAGAAGTAGGCTTTCTTTAATCATATCATATTGCCCTGAGCAGTGCAATTAACCAGAGGACCTAGTTCAAATGTCAAAATAGTGAATTTTCACTTTCGATATTCTGCACACAATTTTGGGAATAAAAAGCTACTTAAATGAAACCCGGGTCATCATTAATATGAATACATCCTTTTAGTGCCATTTTGAATTCCTACATTCAAGCAATTAACTCAGAAATTTATGTATGGGAAGTTCTCAAGTATATACATTTATTACCTGATTCAAATCAAAAAGTCAAATAACCCAAAGAGGTAGAGTGGATTAAAATGGTCCCTGAGGATCAATTAACACCTATGAATGTTTAGTAAGCAGTCACTTAATTGCTACTGAACTAAACTATACACACGGTAATGAAGATTAATAGACTTTGAATAGGTTACATTTATTTGTTTTAAGAAGTAGAAGTTCTTGATATTATACATTGATATTATACATGAGCTCACTTAATATTAGTGCTATATGGTATTGTTTCATTCATTTTCAGAAAGTGTCATTAAAGAACTACCTTAATTTCCACATCCACAACCACTCATTTTAAATAATATTTTCTAGTAATGTACATAGAAATGTTTCACTAAAATAGAACAAAGATGAACAAAAAAAATCAAAAATACAGGAGACTTTAAGGCCTGAACTTTCTAATTGGATAATACTTAGCCATTCAAATGCTTTTGTTGAGTATTATTATGTAGAAGCAACTTACTAGACATTGTAGAAGTACTGTCAAGATTTAGGAGGATCACAATTTACTTTACCTGGGGTAAACACACATCTAATTGAGTGTGTTTAGAAAATGATTGGTAAAAGAGAAAATTTTCCACCAAGAAAATGCTTGGATCCACATCCAATTTTGTTTATTGGTTAAATGCTTGAGTTGTAGGAACTTTCAGTTCCTACAGTTTCATATTTAACATTCATGTTGAATTTAATTATGTGAAGAGTTTTATATATGTGTATAGCAGTAAATGTTTGAGCATCCTCTGGATTTTCAGGATCCTGATTAATCTTTTTTGATAAGATTTTGTCAGGAAACTATGGCAATTAGGGTCATTTGAAAGACCCTAAGTGACTGAAATGACAGTTCAATTTAATTAAACAACAGGATTAGAAAAATTGAATTGATTTTGTCTTTAAAGGAAAGTGTAATGTGATTGTTAGAATACTTAAAAAGTGAAATTTATTATGTCTATGTCCTGTTCCTTATAATCTTGGTTATCTTAAATCATAATTTAATTGACTCAGAAGTAGATTACAAATTATAACTGGCTAAAATATCATCCTTTGTTAGCTCTTTCCGCCAGCTGCAAGGAACCTAATTCTTCCATATTTGCTACTACTTGGCATTAGACTTAATGTGTTGTAAGTGCTAAGTTAAAATTTTTTAGTTTGAGTAGTGGATAAATAAATGAATGAGTGCAATATCTGACAAGGCATATTTTTTCAAGGAGCTTTCTAACAATATGTAAATGTTAGTCATGCTATCTTAGTGAATTATTTTTCCTTTTCCTTCCTTCCTCCTTCTCTCTCTCTTTCTTTCTCCTTCATTTTCCTTCCTTTCCTCCTTCCTTCCTTTATTACTTCATCTTTCCTTCCTTCCTCCCTTCCATCTCAATAATAGAATATAACACTAAAATTAAAAAATATATATATAATCAATATATAATCACCATCTGTTAAAAATGACTTAATATTTTAATTCATGTTCCTTTATACTAAAACACAATATTACATTTCTTTTGGGTCATAGAAGTTACTGATCTTTGAACAGATAACTTTTAAACTGTATGATAATAATATCAGAATTGCAAAGTAAAAGGGAATACAAAATGGAATTTTAGAATAACAACAAAAATGAATTTTATACTACAGTTTTTAAAGTTATAGGTACTAATTAAGGAAGAAACTATAGACATAACAGACATATCACTTATGCTATATTATATTTATAAAATATAAATATATTTGTATTATACATTTTATATTACTTAAGTTAAATTACATCA
The DNA here is from genome assembly GCF_000442215.2 of Lipotes vexillifer. NCBI lineage: Eukaryota > Metazoa > Chordata > Mammalia > Artiodactyla > Lipotidae > Lipotes > Lipotes vexillifer. The sequence goes on along the minus strand of NW_006783733.1, from coordinate 1,170,025 downwards.
ATTTAGAAAATCCATGAAGCCTCAATTTCTACAAAAGTCAGTTAATTATATACACTTCATATTTCTATATTACCTCTGATGGAAAGTTTTCTCTGTCCTGCTTGTGATGTGTAATTTCATACACTGTTTTCTTCCCTAAGGGAATTACTTACTTGATTCAGTTCTTGGATAAAAATGATCTGTCACCATTGTTTGCTTTAAAGGGCTTTTTGCTTTTTTTTATTTAAACACTGAATACTGAAAGAAAAAAATCAAGGCACAGGGGATTGCAGTCCAGCTGTTGTGGCATAAATCAATATTTAAAATGCACAATAGTGATTTTTCTTCCTCTAAAGTAGGGATTTTGTGTACTTAATTTCTTGTTTTATTAAAATGTCCAACTTTGTCTAGGAAGGACTTAAAATTTAGCTTCAGTTTCTGTTTAAGTTTACTGCTCAACAATGGAGTAACAGAACAGGAATATAACTGCACTTTAATCTTTGATTTCTGCCTTTCCGTGCCCTACTGGGGGTTGCTGAAGCTTTGGATTTCATAAATTTCTGTGAATTTCATTTCATTAAACAACCATATTCCTTGTTGAGTTAGGGAAACTACTATTTCTCTGACCCCAGTTTAGCTTTAGCAAAGGTGTCTGGGTTCTATTTTAATTACTCCTTAAAGGAAAAGCTGAAAATTTTCTAAGTAGTCATAGCTAGAAAGGGATCATAATCCTCATCATTCTAAATATAAGGAAAAACACATCTTTCCTTCTTCAAACAAGAGATTTTTGCAGAATAGTAGCCTTTGGATATACTCATTTATTGCCTAAATTCTTCCATACATTTTATATCATGATTTATGTACTAGAAGGTTATGCCTTGAAATTTTATTTTATTTTATTTCACTTCTTGGTTTACAGAACAGCTTTCATTCTAAGGCGCCGCACCAAATACACTGATTTTGCAAAACTCGTCCCCTGCGCTAAGATGCCCATCTTCAGATTTCTACTGCGTGCCTCTGGCCCCCAGGGTGAAGCACTGCCTGAGTGCATTAATGGCAGAATCACAATGTAATTGTCAGAATGGTGGCATCATCACACTTTGACGCCAACATCCTTGTTTCTTTCTTCTCACTACAGAGAAACTAAGGCTAAAGGTTAAAGGATGTGGCTTATTAAATAATTCAAGCCATTAACCTGCAACCTGAAAACCGATGGCAGCCTGTTAAGTTTATGCTGCCATGATTCATGTTTGGTGTCTACTGATGCTAAAGCATATTGCCTGTTTGCTTTACTTTTATTGCTACATAGTAATGTAGTGAGGAAAGAGAATGAACAAAGGTGACAGGACCCACGCAAGGGGACAATAAGAGCAGCATACACACTTGCATGAAGAAGATTGAAGCCTTCCCTCCCTCCCTCCATCTCTCCGTATAGGCCCCAGTGCACATCTGCGTCACTGACGCTGGAGGAGGAGGCGCTGAGGCAGAGAGAAAATTGTACTGTGAGGACCTTGACAGCTTCACCGGCGCGGGCTTTTCTTTTTGCCTTCCTATATTTTCTGGAATAGATTTTTTTTTTTCTCTTTTACAAACTGACTAGATAAAACCATCCCTTCTCGCCTTGCAGAAGGCATTTGACTTTCTCAGAGGTACCCGCAAGCTCTCAGAGCATCCTCCGAGAGACCAGTGACAGGAGCGCAGGTGCAACGAGAAGGCGGAGGGGAGGGTGGTGCGCTTCTTCGCGACTTGGGGCTCTTTCTCTCTGCGCTCCCCAGGCACTGAACTCTAAGCTGCAAGGATAGGAGAGCCGACAGCTTCTCCACTGAGGCTCTGCCACCGGTGCTTGCCAGGGAGGTGTATCCAGCAGTCGCTGCCTCCTAAGCTTCGGAGCGCGCAGACCTCTGTCCCTCGCCCATCTCCAGCATCAGGGTCGTCCCTCCCCGCACGGTAACCACGGGGACCCCGCAAGGAGATCGGGGATTCTCAGCCCTCTGCATCCAGCTCCTTCCTCTGCTCCCCGCCGTTGAGCTCACCACGCGCGGGTCCTGCGGACCTGACCGCCGCTGAGCCGCGCAGCTCTGCTGTCCACGCTCCGCTCGTCGCCTGGCAGGGCGCGCAGCCGCCTGGTCCCGTCGGTTCCCAGGGTGCAGAGGGCGCCTCCCTCCCCCCTTCTCCAACCCCGGGCTCCGTTGGCCTCCCCCACCCGCTGATCCGTCTAATTCTGCATCCGCTGAAGCCCCTTTGCCTTCCTTGCGTCAAACATGTCAGGCTCTGGGCGAAAAGATTTTGATGTGAAGCACATCCTGCGACTCCGCTGGAAACTCTTTAGCCACCCGTCGCAGTCCCCCGGCGCTCCGGCCGGGGGCAGCTGCCTGCAAGAAGACGGCAGCAGAAGCTTTGAGCACTGGGGACCAAGCCAGAGCCGCCTGCTCAAAAGCCAAGAGAAGGGCAGCGTGAGCACTTTCTGGAAGAAGCCTTCCTCTTCTTCCTCCTCTTCTTCTTCTGCCTCCCCGTCCTCTTCCTCCTCTTCCTTCAACCCACTGAATGGCACCCTGCTGCCAGTGGCCACGAGGCTGCAGCAAGGGGCGCCCGGGCAGGGCACCCACCAGCCGGCCAGGACTCTCTTCTACGTGGAGTCCCTAGAAGAGGAGGAGGTGCCAGGCATGGACTTTCCTGGACCACACGAAAAAGGGCTTGTCTTGCAAGAGCTCAAAGTGGAACCGGCCAACTCGAGCCAGGCAACAGGTGAAGGATGTGGACACAGGTACAGTAAGTCCCCATGGGACATCCAAGCATTCCTCAATTTCCACTCGTTTCCCCCCACCCCGTGCGCTCTGGGTAGTTACTAAGTCTAAAATGTTTCAAGTTGAAAATTTTGGTTAAGAGATGCCAACCCGGTTTTTATTACTCAAGTTGCAACCTCATTAAAAGTTTCCTCCTTAGTTTCTATTGGCTAATGCATATTGCTTTTCTTTCCCCAAGTTTTCGGAGCTTAAGCACATATTGAATATATATGCATTTTGGTAACTCTCCATGTAGAGTGGTTCTCATATTTCTGAGGTTGTAGTATTCTTCTGTCATCTTCTGTCATTAAATTACATACATCAGTCTCCTAGTTATTTGATATGAGGAGGAACTTCCTTTAAACACCATTCAAATGCATCTCATATACTGGCCTAGAAACTGACTTGGCAAGTTACCTAGGATCCCTGTGGCTTGAATCTATATTCCAGTAGTAATGAGGTGGACAGTAGGCCACCAGACAGCAAGATTATCTTCTCTCTTTATTTTCCCCATGAAAGACAGTGTTACTATTCTCTATCCTAACTTCCCTTTTTATCCTACGTCATGAACAACTTTGCTTTGTTTAAAGTCTTAGAATTAAACTCTTGCTAATGCCCTTTGCACTTTTCTGTCCTGATTCGTTGTCTCGGTATGGAACTGTGTATTCTTAGTGAGCAGGTCAACAATTATTTCTTGTTCATATCTAATATTACACTTCTTTGAGTACAGTTCTTCTACTTTCAAGACTTATAGAAAACCTTCGCACACATAACCTCCTTCTGAGTTTGACATTTTCAAAGAATTGATTCATTCTACACTAGAACATTACTACTTTTGGCATATATTGATGATACAAAAAGATTTGCATTTAAATTCATATATCAGAATATATTATTGAAAAAGAAATACGGGAGAGATATAGGAAAATAATAATGAAACTTTTAATAAAATTTACCTTTCAGTAAAAATAAAAATTAGAAACAGAAGCAATGTTTTGAACTTTTGCTTGATTGAATCAACTTTTTATAAAGTTAAGTCACAAAAAGAACACATAAAACAAAATAATACCATAGGTGGTCTTCAATTATGTTGACAAATGTGAAGTTAAAGATACAAAAAATATCCTTAAAAAATTTCAATTATATGGATTATATGGATCTGAATTTTAAGAGCCTTGAACATAATCTAATATGTGACAACAATATAATGTAACATTATGATTTTAAAGACAAAGAAACTTAATTTGAAATTTTCGAGTATGAGAAAGTTTTTTCCATATATAGGCGATTAAATATAAATTTATCTATTATTCAATCAATTAAGATAATTTACCAAAATGGTTATAATTTTAAGTACTATTAATACTATGAAGTTATTTGATTTATGTATTCACTAGTGACCTATAGTTTTAGATCGTTTTTAAAAATAAAATATGTTGGGCTTTACCTCCTTTAGTTGAGGAAATGTAATTTTTTAGTTTTAGGAAATCATTCATAAACATTTAGCAACTCACCTTATATAGTTAAAAGAAAACCAGTTAGGTTAAAGATTTACTAATTACCATTTTATTGAAATTGATATTTTTGTGTCTCAGACAGTTCAGGGAATAAATAGATTTGTTTTTCAGTCTTGAGTCTCTTTTTTTTTTCAGTTTCAGTTTTAGTTTCAAGTTTGAGTCTTTTTCTTTCAGTTTTGAGTCTTCAAATCAGCTCAGATATCTGACCTTCTGGGAATATTAATGTTTAATAATGTTTACTAATTTAAAAAATTTTCTTTATAAAAATACAGTTTTAAGTAAATAAGGCATACTTGGCATGAGTAATTTCAGAAGACTTTCATGTAAATTGGACAATTTGGAAATAGAAAATATAATAAATTAAAAAATAAAACTAATAGCTAATAACCTCAGTTAGAGATGAAACATCCATCAGATTTAATTTCCAATCCCTTACTTTTGAATATACTTCAGTGTTTTTACACACAAAGGGTTGTAAATGGAAAGAATTCTGAAAATAAGCCAAGTGCCACCCCAAATCGTATTTACTTTTGGAATGAGGGTTTCCAATGAGGGCTTGCATGTGTAAAATATTGAAAATCAGGTCTAATTTTATTTTAAAATTCTTATTCATGCTTAAATCCTTTAGTTAAATTTTAATTTCTCGCTGGACAAATCAGTCAACACTGATAGTATTCTCATGGACTTTATATGTTCCTAAACATTCATAGACTACTGGTTCTGTGCTCATGATTGATTGACAACATGCTACTAAACTAAGGAATAAGCTATTATCAATATATATTATTATAATATGCAGTAAGAATAATGTTCATTTCCCAGAAAGGACAGCATTTCCAAAGTTAAGTATGGAATGGAAAACAGTATGTAAAATAATTCAATAATGTGGATTTACTTTGGTTTCTATCATAATCCATACAGGAAATCTACATATTGTACATAATGACCAATGAACACGTGAAGTATATAAACCTGCATGATCATTTTGATTACTTGGTTCATTACTCTATCACCGTTCTATGATATCACATTTGATATTTAGCATTTTGTTTCATCAGTTCTGACCATTATGCTAAATTAATCTTCACGTGTAAAGAAGAGTTGGCTCTTTTTCTCTTCCTTCATTTTCTGATCTTCTCTTTATTCATTTGGTCTCATATTAGTTAAGAACATTGTTTTAGATAAGCATAAGTAACTCAGTTGGTTTTATTTGCTGTTCAAACAGCAGCTGGAAGTTGCTCAGCAGAAGGCTGCTCTTAATCTCAGAATTCTGGAAAGGTCAAATTATCATGGAGTTGGAACATAAAGGTAGAAATAAGACAGTAGTAAACTGATTTACTGCTGAAACCCAGACTTTATCTTATCCCACTCCCCCAGACACACATAAACAAATCTCAGTATTCTACTACCTTAACCATGACACCATTAAGAATGCTAACTCTTATAGTAATAGGCTCTTGCCCTATGCTATTAATCCTTTATTTTTTCTACTTTACTGTCTGAATGTAATTGTTGGAGAGTGTATCATTTCCTAGCCATTCAGATCACTATATATTTTTGATAAGCATATTTTTTGTCCAAAATTCTATATGTAGTAAACTAAGAAACCAAAGAGAAATATTTCTATTCTTGCAGTTTATAGTGATGTGAGTAGGAGAAAAGATGTCGTGTTTAACTACTTGCTTTTTTAGTTTTCTCAGTTCTCACAGAGTGCAGGCATCTATTTCCATGGTTTCAGTTACCACCCATAAACTGTATTTTAGAGCTGCATCTCAAAACCTAGACTCTGCCTCCCCACACCCACAACCCCCTCTTCTCCCACGTCCCCCATGAGCTCGGGTCTCACACATCCACTTGACCTTTCTGGTAAATATCACAGATACAATATAAATACAGCACACACAAAACTGAGCTCATAATCTCCCTTCTCTCTTGCTCAATTTTCTTCTTCTCTATCTCAGAGAATAGCTCGCCATGCATTAGGTTGTGCAAGCCAGAAATCCAGGATCATATTTACCATAATTCTCTTTCCCCTGATTTTCAATATTCCACCAAGCCCTGTCACTTTTCCTTCAAAAATGTCCTCCCCTATGTCTGCCTCACATCTCTCCATATCCATTGTCCACACCTAATTTTAAAATACTGTCATCTTTCAACTCAACTTCTGCAACTGCCATCTGCATCCTCTTTCCTCATTGATTTTACCACCTGTAATCCTTCCTCCACACCAGAGTCAATGAAAATTTATAAGATAAAAATCTGAACATTTTCCCCATATCCTGGCTCTCCTTTTATTTTTCAAAGTATTTCCACCACTCTGACCACACTGTCTCCTGGTCAGTTAAGCCCTGAAAGAGCTGAACCTTGTCTGACATCCAGGCCCTTCACTCATCACAACCCCACCATTCTCCCCTGTCTTCCACAGGCAACATTCTTCTTTATCATTTTTCTCTGCCTTTGGGCCTCACAAAATTAATTCCTTTCCTTATTACATAGTGGTTCTCCTTCCCTCAATCCACACTTTTCTGTATTCATTCTTATTCATTACTGAGATGTCTTGAATAAAAGTTCTGTACCTTTCTTAAAAAAGTGTTCATTGATCCCCCAGGAAAAATCATTAAAAATTTTTAAAATTTATTTTATCCCCTTATTTTATGTTCTTAGAGTAAGTGTCCTCTGTCTTCAATTTCTTATTGTAGCCATATATTAATATCCATGTTTCCTTTTTTGTTTGTCTTTAACTACAATTGCCCAGTGGACAAGATGTTTCTGTTTTGCTTATTATTTTATCCCTATCATAGAGCATGTAGTTACTCAATAAATACCACTGAGTGAATATATATTTGTCATAATCATAATGAATGACATTGATTAAGAGCTTGCTGTCTTCCAGATATCAAGCTGAATATTTATATTGTGGAATTTAATATTCATAACAGCCCTAGGATACTGGTACAATTATGGATCCCTTTGTTAAAATGATTACATAATCATTTTATGATTATGAGAAAACTGAGATATAGACAAGTAATTAAGTTGCCCCAAACCACAGGATTGTAAGTAGTATAGCTAGATTTTTAATCCTTGCACTCTCACTCCTGACACCATATTCCAGGTGATTTTGCCAACTCTTCTTTACCTCTGCTTAAACAAACAGAACAGAAGAAGAAAGGCTCCAACCAAGATTATGCTGAAGCAGTTCTCTTGTTCCTCTGGTGGAAATTATGCTTGTGTCTGAATGTTTAAATAGATTCTTTAAAATGATAGTGATGGACATGCTTGAGAAAGCTCAGTCAAGGAGGACTTGGCCCAAGTTAAAAAACATTCAGTTATTTCCTGAATTATGGTTCATTCAGTGTATTTTACTTTTTAATTAAACAAAAGTATGAGGAAATAACCTAGATAGGGAAAAATTATTTAAATCTGTAATCCAAAAGAGAGCATTATGATAGAAACTCTCCTTCTGAAGTTCAGAACAATTGATACAGAGAAGTGTCACAGACAGAGAGCATATACCATTAGAATCACATGGTCGTATTTGTTTAGAATAAAAAGAAAGCAGCCTTGCTTCAGTCAAAAGAAAAAAGAAAAATTTTAAAAATGGCAAAGCGCTATTTCTTCAGGAAAGTAGTTCTCAAACTATTCTTCTATGGACACTAAATTAATATAATGTTCATATTTTCCCTATGACCTCAATTTCTTAGTGAAAAAGTGTATAGAGTAATTTTACTCAATTTTATGTCTTCCTTACTAATTTATTCTAGGCTTGGGTATTATACAGCCTATTAGAATTTAAGTCAGAACTAGCAAAAGACAATAGCTTGTTTGGGGAAAGTTTTTTTTTTTTTACTTAACTTAGGATGGGTTTACCAATATTATATATTGTTTGCAAAGAGGTCCACAATTTCCAGGTACACTCCCCTCTGAGCAAATTTGCTTCAGACAAACTAAGAAGATCATAAAAGAAAAGGTAATAAGATCACTAGGTTGGATTTTCAGGTACGCAAAACTCCACAGCTATCTGAGAGAAAGATGTAAGTATATTGGGTTAGCCAAGAAGTTCATTCTAGTTTTTCTGTAACATCTTGTGGAAAAACCCAAATAGACCTTTTGGCCAACCCAATAAATGCAAGATGAAATAAATAGAATTCTTAATTATAACAAACAATAAAAGCTCTACAGTAATTGAAGAACCATATTCTGGCTTTCTTTGATAAATTGCTAATGAATACTTTGTAAACTATATCATTAACCACTTTAAGGTACTACTTTAAATAATTTAAAAATAATAAAGAAATCCTCCCTATCCAACATTTGGTTAATATAGAATATACTATTGATCAGATATTTATTTCATTGGTTTATTTTTCCTAAGTCTCAAAAGATAATTTGTGTATCTGGAGGATGATATGCTTCTAACAAGTACATGTTAATTCAAATTTCATTGTTTTTGACCAAGAGCTCTTATAGAATTTACAGAAAACTTAGATCTGCAGGGTATTTTAGAGTTATATCAAGTTTCTGAACATGAAAATGACAACATTTTAAACAGAGTCTCATAGTAATGAGTCTCTTTTGATTTATTTTAACATCCAAAATAACTGTAGGTATTTTTGTAGTAGCTGTAAAAACAAATGCTCTGGAATTTACATATTAATTTAGACCAGATAATAATTAATTTACCTTTCTGCATTTAAGATAAGGTTATTCAAAACTTTGAAGAAAACATCTTATATGGACACAGATAATCTGAGCAGAATTAAATATTCCAAAATCTTATAAGTCAAGTATAGATTAAAAAAAGAAGGGCTTCCCTGGTGGCGCAGTGGATGAGAGTCCGCCTGCTGATGCAGGGTACAAAGGTTTGTGTCCCGGTCCGGGAAGATCCCACATGCCACAGAGCGGCTAGGCCCGTGAGCCATGGCTGCTGAGCCTGCACATGCGGAGCATGTGCTCCACAATAGGAAAAGCCACAACAGTGAGAGGCCCGAGTACAGCAAAAAAAAAAAAAAAAGAAAGAAAAGGAAAGAAAATCTATTGAACAATATAGGTTTGCTACTAACAACCTTTGCTGACTTTTCTGGCCAGGACTTGAAAACAGATTGATCTAAGTACTTACGAAAGCATAGTAAAGTTTAACTTGACCAGAGAAAATGTGTACTGTGATTTTAGGATCCCAGGAAAAAGTCATTTTAAATGGTAAGCCAATGAGACAGATCATTTTGGCTGAAGATCATGTCACAGAAATCGTACTTAAAAGTAATCTGAGGGTCATCAATAATAGTAAAGAGTGGAATCAGTTGATGTTAGTTCTAAATTCAGCTTTTCCTATCACCTAGGCAGCCTTAGTCCAACTCTGATAATTTCTCATAGAAAATCATTCAGTTTAATTTCCTATCATACTTTTTTGTGACACTGTATCTTGGTAGATCATTTGGACTCCTTTTTTCTTACTGATATTGCTAGATGTTTACCCATGTGAATCAGCATTTTCATCTTGGCTGAAATATGATAGAAAAACTTTAAAAATGGGATCATAAAATTGCGAGAGTTTATACTACAAAGGAAGGGAGAATACAATACAACTATTTTATAGTTCTTCAAGAGGTGAATGCCAAAATCTATTTGTATCTACAATAAAGTATGTGATTTGGTTTGGTTTATTTCTTTAGTAGATTCTGATTATACTGAGCTCGGCCCACCAGAGCAACACCCAGCTCTACCCAACACCAATCCCTCCAATTAGGAAGCTTGCACAAGCCTCTTAGATAGATTCATCCACCAGAGGCCAGACAGAAGAAGCAAGAAAAACTACAATCCTGCAGCCTGTGGAATGAAAACCACATTCACAGAATGATAGACAAAATGAAAAGGCAAAGGACTATGTACCAGATGAAGGAACAAGATAAGCCCCAGAAAAGCAATTAAATGAATTGGAGATAGGCAACCATCCAGAAAAAGAATTCAGAATAATGCTAGTGAAGATGATCCAGGACCTCAGAGAAAGAATGGAGACAAAGATGGAGAAGATGCAAGAAATGTTTAACAAAGACCTAGAAGAATTAAAGAACAAAAAAAAGAGATGAACAATACAGTAACTGCAAAGAAAAATACACTAGAAGGAATCAATAGCAGAATAACTGAGGCAGAAGGATGGATAACTGACCTGGAAAACAGAAAGGTGGAATTAACTGCTGCAGAACAGAATAAAGAAAAAAGAATGAAAACAAAGGAAGACAGCATAAGAGACCACTGGGACAACATTAAATGCAACACCATTCACATTATAGGGGTCCCAGAAGGAGAAGAGAGAAAGGACCTGAGAAAATATTTGAAGAGATTATAGTCAAAAACTTCCCTAACATGGGAAAGGAAATTTCTACCTAAGTCCGGGAAGTGCAGAGAGTCCCAGGCAGGATAAACCCAAGGAGAAAAATGCTGAGACACATAGTAATCAAACTGACAAAAATTAAGGAAAAAGAAAAATTATTAAAAGCAACAAGGGGGCTTCCCTGGTGGCGCAGTGGTTGAGAGTCCGCCTGCCGATGCAGGGGACACGGGG
>NW_006783733.1:1130702-1159159 GCF_000442215.2 Lipotes vexillifer | reverse complement strand
TGCCGCGGAGTGGCTGGGCCCGTGAGCCATGGCCGCTGAGCCTGCGCGTCCGGAGCCTGTGCTCCGCAATGGGAGAGGCCACAACAGTGAGAGGCCCGCATACTGCAAAAAAAAAAAAAAAAGCAACAAGGGAAAAATGACAAATAACATACAAGGTAACTCCCATAAGGTTAACAGCTGATTTCTCAGCAGAAACTCTACAAGCCAGAAGGGAGTGACATGATATATTTAAAGTGATGAAAGGGAAGAACCTGTAACCAAGATTACTCTACCCAGCAAGGATCTCATTCAGATTAGATGGAGAAATCAAAAGCTTCACAGACCAGCAAAAGCTAAGAGAATTCAGCACCACCAAACCAGCTCTACAACAAAGACTAAAGGAACTTCTCTAAGTGGAAAACACAAGAGAAGAAAAGGACCTACAAAAACAAACACAAAATAATATAAGAAAATGGTAATAGGAACATACATATTGTTAATCACCTTAAATGTGAATGGATTAAATGCTCCAACCAAAAGACCCAGGCTCATTGAATGGATACAAAAACAAATCCCGTATATATGCTGTCCACAAGAAACCCACTTCAGACCTAGGGACACATACAGACTGAAAGTGAGGGGATGGAAAAAATTATTCCATGCAAATTCAAATCAAAAGAAAGCTTGAGTAACAACTCTCATATCAGATAAAATAGACCTTAAAATAAAGATTATTACAGGAGCAAAGAGGATAAGGATTCTTCAATATATACAAATCAATCAATGTGACACACCATATTAACAAACTGAAGGATAAAAACCATATGATAGTCTCAATAGATGCAGAAAAACTTTAGACAAAAGTCTACATCCATTTTTGATGAAAACTCTCCAGAAAGTGGGCATAGAGGGAACCTACCTCAACATAATAAAAGCCATATACAACAAACCCACAGCAAACATCATTCTCAATGGTGAAAAACTGAAACCATTTCCTCTAAGATCAGGAACAAGACAAGGATGTCCACTCTCGCCACTCTTATTCAACATAGTTCTGGAAGTCCTAGCCACTGCAATCAGAGAAGAAAAAGAAACAAAAAGAATACAAATTGGAAAAGAAGAAGTAAAACTGTCACTGTTTGCAGATGACATGATACTATACAGAGAGAATCCTAAGGATGCCACCAGAAAATTACTAGAGCTAATCAATGAATTTGGTAAAGTTGCAGGATACAAAACTAATGCACAGAAATCTCTTGCATTCCTATATACTAACAATGAAAGATCAGAAGGAAAAATTAATTAAACAATCGCATTCACCATTGCAAAACAAAGAATAAAATACCTAGGAATAAACCTACCTAAGGAGGTAAAAGGCCTGTACTCAGAAAACTATAAAACTATAAAACACTGATGAAAGAAATCAAAGATGACACAAACAGATGGAAAAATATAGCATGGTCGTGGACTGGAAAAGTCAATATTGTGAAAATGACTATACTAGCCAAAGCAGTCTAGAGATTCAATGCAATCCCTATCAAATTACCAATGGCATTTTTTGCAGAACTAGAACAAAAAAAATCTTAAAATTTGTATGGAGACACAAAAGACCCCAGAAAGCCAAACAATTTTGATGGAAAAAAAAAATGGAGCTGGAGGAATCAGACTCCCTGACTTTAGACTACACTACAAAGCTACAGTAATCAAGACAATATGGTACTGGCACAAAAACAGAAATATAGATCAATGGAACTGGATAGAAAGCCCAGAGATAAACCCATACATGTATGGTCAACTAATATATGACAAAAGAGGCAAGGATATACATTGGAGAAAAGACAGTCTTTTCAATAAGTGGTGCTGAGAAAACTGGACAGCTACCTGTAAAAGAATGAAATTAGAACACTCTCTAACACCATACACAAAAATAAACTCAAAATGGATTAAAGACCTAAAGGTACGACCACACACTATAAAACTCTTCAAGGAAAACATAGGAAGAACACTCTTTGACATAAATCACATCAAGATCTTTTTTGATCCACCTCCTAGAGTAATGGAAATAAAAACAAAAATAAACAAATGAGACCTATAGAAACTTAAAAGCTTTTGCACAGCAAAGGGAACTATAAACAAAATGAAAAGACAACATTCAGAGTGGGAGAAAATATTTGCAAATGAATCAACCGACAAAGGGTTAGTGTCCAAAATATATAAACCACTCATGCAGCTCAATATTAAAACAACAAGCAACCCAATCAAAAAATGGGCTGAAGACCTAAATAGACATTTCTCCAAAGAAGATATACAGATGGCCAAGAGGAGCGTGAAAATATGCTCAACATCACTAATATTAGAGAAATGCAAATGAAAACTACAATGAGGTATCATCTCACACCAGTTAGAATGGGCATCATCAGAAAATCTACAAACAACAAATGCTGGAGATGGTGTGGAGAAAAGGGAACCCTCTTGCACTGTTGGTGGGAATGTAAATTGATAGAACCACAATGGAGAACAGTATGGAGTTTCCTTAAGAAACTACAAATAGAATTACCATATGACACAGCAATCCCACTACTGGGCATATACCCAGAGAAAACCATAATTCAAAAAGACACATGCCCCCAATGTTCACTGCAGCACTATTTACAATAGCCAGGTCATGGAGGCATCTAAATTCCCATTAACAGACGAATGGGTAAAGAAGGTGTGGTATATATGTTCAATGGAATATTTTTCAGCCATAAAAATAAATGAAATTAGGTCATTTCTAGAGACGTGGATGGACCTAGAGACTGTCATGCAGAGTGGAGTAAGTCAGAAAGAGAAAAACAAATATCGTATACTAAGTCATATATGTGGAATCTAGAAAAATGGTACAGATGAACCAGTTTGCAGCAGAAATATAGACACAGAGGTAGAGAACAAACATATGGACACCGAGGCGGGGGGGGAGTTGGGGGAGGGATGATGGTGATGGGATGAATTGGGAGATTGGGATGGACATATATATACTCATATGTATAAAATAGATAACTGATAAGAACCTGCTGTATAAAAAATAAAATTAAATTAAAAAAGAAATAATGGCAGAAAGGATTCAAATTTTATGAAAAGTATAAACCCATAGATTCAATAATCTTAATGAATTCTAAACAGAAGAAACATGAAAACTACCATAAGTCACATTTTAATCAAATTCTCAAAACAAACGATAAATAGAAAAAATATCAGAGTTTCTTGAGAAAACACATGTTATGCAGAGAGGGATAAAAATAAGAATAATGGATCATTTTTCATTGAAAAAGATGCAAGTGATAGGTGGAACAACATCTTTTTAGCACTATAAAAAAACCCTGCCCATATGAAGTTCTATATATACCCAAAATGTTTTTCAAAGTGAGAGTGATATTACAAATTTTTTCTGGCATAGAATAGTTGCAACAAATCGTCAGCAGGAGACATGCTCTATAAGAAATTTTAAAGTCCTTCAGGCACAAGGAAAATGACATCAGTTGGCAGAAAGGAATGAAAACCACCTGAAATGGTAACTACATGTGTAAACATTTAAGGTTATTCTTGATTATATAAATCTGGAACATTTGGAAGAGAAATGGTGGTAAACAAATAAACAAAAAACACTATAATTTGAGGATTTTATCACATGCATAAGATATACACATGACTCCTACAGCATTAAGACTCAAGGGAAGAAATGAAAGTATCATTTTTCAAGGTTCTTATACTAAATGTGAAGTGGTATATTATTTGAATGTAGTCTCAGAAGTATGTTAGAAATCCTAAAGCAATCACTAAATTAACAAAACAATGATAAGTAGCTAGTAATACAACAAAAATTAAATGCTCTCATAAAATATATTCAATTAATCTAAAAAAAAGAAAACAGGAGCAAAGGTGGGACAAATAGAAAATGCACAGCACAATTATAATCTGAAACCTTACTATATCAAGAAGTATATTAAAGTAGCAGCTCTATACATCCATAATTTAAAGACAAAGATTATCAACTTGTATAAAAAGCCAGACCCAAGTATATTTTGCTTACAATAAATACTTTAAATATTAAAAAAATGGTTAAAAAGAAGAAGATGGAAAAGATACATAGCATGCTAAGACTAAACAAAAGAAAGCTGAATGGATGTATCAATATTAGATAAAGTATATCTCAGAGAAAAGAATATAAATCTGATAAAGAGAACCTATAAAAAGCCTAGAGCCAACATCATAATGTTGAAAGACTAAATGTGTTTCCTCTAAGATCTGGAAAAAAATAAGGATGTCTTCTCTCATCACTTTTGTTCAACATGGTATTGGAGATGCCAGTCAGTTCAATAGAAGAAAACAAAAAGAAATAAAAGGCATCTATATTGGAAAGGAAATAAAAAAGTTTTCATTTGTACAGGAATCGATCATCTATATAGAAATAAACAATATGGTTTTTGTTTGCACACAGAATTGTTTATTAGAAAAAAATTATGGAATCTATAAAAAAGAGAGTTTTTCACAATGCAGGATATAGAATCAATATACAATATTCAAATTTATTTCTATATACCATCAAGGAACAATTAGTAATTGAAATTACAAAAATAATGTATTCATAGTAACATCAACAAAGTATGAAATACTCATGAATACCTATGACAAACGATGTGAAAAACTCATAAGCTCAAAACAATAAAATCAGGCTGATAGTAATTAAAGACCTAAATAATGGAAAGATATATTATGTTCATGGGTCAGAAAACTTACTATTATTGAGATGTCAGTTCTTCCCAAATTGATCTATAGATAGTACATATCCTCCAAGAAAATATATGTATGCTTTTTTTTTTGTACAAATTGACAGGCTCATTCTAAAATCCATTAAAAAATTGAAATGAACTAGAAAGAGACAAAACAACTTTGATAAAAGCTAAGAAATTTGAGTAATAACACTTACTGATTCCAGATGTATTATGAAGCTACTTTAATCAAAATAGTGTGCTATCAAGGTCACAATATATAGATTAATGGGAAATAGATAAAATATTTTTACAATAGTCATATTGAGTAATATTTTTGCCATAAAAAAGGAATAAACAACTGGTCATTGAATACTTATGACTGAATGAAAAAATATGTTATGATGAGTCAAAGAAACTCAACTGTATGGTATATTTCTTTTTAACATTTAAGTACTATAAGTCAGATAAACATCCATTTTGTTGATTATTCATATTTTGAATAGAAATTTGCTTCTAATTTGCCTTGAATCATGTATTGGAGTAACACACCTCTTGAATTTGATACATGGTTCAAGGAATCATCTATTGATATTTGCCTTGCAGAACATGATAATGAAATATTCACATTAAGTTTTTTGCTCTCTTCTTCTTAGCAGCAGATGAGAAACCTGAATAATTTTTTGTTTGTTTGTTTGTTTGCGGTACACGGGCCTCTCACTGTTGTGGCCTCTCCCGTTGCGGAGCACAGGCTCTGGACGCACAGCTTCAGCGGCCATGGCTCACGGGCCTAACCGCTCCACGGCATGTGGGACCCTCCCAGACCGGGGCACGAACTCGTGTCCCCTGCATCGGCAGGCAGACTCTCAACCACTGCACCACCAGGGAAGCCCAGAGAAACCTGAATAGTTTTATACAAGCTTTTCTGCAAAGAAAGCTCAGAAGTTCTTGCTGTGTGACCACAAGGACTTTTATCTTGAGACAGTGGGAACCATCTCCATTGTTAATACTAGAGGAACAGCAGTACAATTCATAGCTTTACCTTAAGGACACAGAAAGGAAATGCTATGCTGTTCTCATCTCTGATTGTTCTTTGTATTTTACCAGGTGGCTTGGAAGCACCACTAAACATATTCTCCCACAGAGAAAAGAGAGCTCATTCTTCACTTTATTTCTTGTCCTAACATATATAAAATATTTACCTGTAATTATTCTCCTTAATAATGGCCTGTGGGGCTTCCCTGGTGGCGCAGTTGTTGAGAGTCCGCCTGCCAATGCAGGGGACACGGGTTCGTGCCCCGGTCCGGGAAGATCCCACATGCCGCGGAGCGGCTGGGCCCGTGAGCCATGGCCTCTGAGCCTGCACGTCCGGAGCCTGTGCTCCGCAGCGGGAGAGGCCACAACAGGGAGAGGCCACAACAGTGGGAGGCCCGTATACCACAAAAAAATAAATAAATAAAAAATAATGGACTGTGACTTTTAAATATATTTCTTATTAGAAGAATACTTTTTCAATTGTAAAATTAAATACGTATTATTAAAGAACCTATCAAAGAGCACAACTTAAAATTATTTCTTTTTTTAAATTGAAGTGTAGTTGATTTACAATGTTGTGTCAACTTCTGCTCTACAGCAAAGTGATTCACTTATACACACACACATGCACATACACACACACATATATATATTCTTTTTTATATTCTTTTCATTATGATTTATCACAGGATATTGAATATAGTTCCCTGTGTTATAGAGTAGGACCTTGTTGTTTATCCATTCTATATATAATAGTTTGCATGTGCTAACCCCAAACTCCCACTCAATCCCTCCCCTACCCATCTCCCCCTTGGCAACCACAAGTCTGTTCTCTATGGCTGTGAGTCTGTTTCTGTTTCATTTGTGTCATATTTTAGATTCCACATATAAGTGGTATCATATGATATTTGTCTTTCTCTTTCTGACTTACTTCACTTAGTATGATAATCTCTAGTTACATCCCATACTGCTGCAAATGGCATTATTTCATTCTTTTTTATGGCTGAGTAATATTCCATTGTATATATCTACCACACCTTTATCGATTCCTCTCTCAATGGACATCTAGGTTGTTTCCATGTCTTAACTATTGTGAATGGTGCTGCTATGAACATAGGGGTGCATGTATCTTTTTGAATTATAAGTTTGTCTGGATATATGCCCAACAGTGTGATTGCTGGATAATATGGTAGCTCTATTTTTAGCTTTGTGGGGAACCTCCATACTGTTTTCCATAGTGGCTACACCAAGTTACATTCCCACCAACAGTGTACAAGTGTTTCCTTTTCTCCACTCCCTCTCCAGCATTTGTTACTTGTATACTTTTTAATCATAACCATTCTAACTGGCATGAGGTGATACATCATTGTAATTTTGATTTTCATTTCTCTAATAATTAGTGATGTTAAGCATATTTTCACATGTCTTTTGGCCATATGTATTTCTTTTTTTGGAGAAATGTCTATTTAGCTCTTCTGCCCATTATTCAATTGCACTGTTTTTTGTTGTTCTTGTTGAGTTGTGTGTTTGTATATTTTGGAAATTAAGCCCTTGTCAGTTGCATGGTTTGCAAATATTTTCTCCCAGTCTGTAGGTTGTCTTTTTGTTTCTTTTATGGTTTCCTTTGCTGTGCAAACACTTGTAATTTTGATTAAGTCCCATTTATTTATTTTTGTTTTTATTTCTATTGACTTGGGACACTGACCTAATAAAACATTAGTACAATTTCAGAGAATATTTTGCCCATGATCTCTTCTGTGTTCTCTTCCATGTTTTCTTTTATGGTGTCATGTCTTATGTTTAAGTCTTTAAGCTATTTCAAGTTTATTTTTGTGTATAGTGTGAGGGTGTGTGCAAATTTCATTGATTTACATGTGGCTGTGCAACTTTTCTGACACCACTTGATGAAGAGACTGTCTTTTTACCATTGTATATTCTTGCCTTCTTTTTCAAAGATTAATTGATGACAGGTGTGTGGGCTTATTTCTGGGCTTTCTATTCTGTACCATTGATTCATATGTCTGGTTTTGTGTCAATACCATACCATATAGATTACTGTAGCTTTGTAGTAATGTCTGAAGTCTAGGAGGTTATGCCTTCTGCTTTGTTCTTTTTCCTTAGGACTGCTTTGGCAATTCTGGGTCTTTTATGGTTCCATATAAATTTTAGGATTATTTGTTCTAGTTCTGTGAAAAATGTCATGGGTAGTTTAAAATTATTTCTGAATGTAATTTTTTCTTTCTTAAAATTGACACATCTGTTTGAAATCTTATCTAAAGTTGAAGACTCACTTGTATCTGTTCTTACTCCTATATTTTCACATTATTTTATTTGCCTCATACCAAATTTTCTCCAAGTATGGTAAACATTTGGATTCTTATTCATGAATGAACTCCAGAAAAAAATTTGGCCTTTATAATGATAATTTTGTACAGCATGTATTTCTCTAAATTAATATTGTTTGCCTTATTCTAATATGTGGACACCCACAGTTTCATGTTACAGTGGGAAGAAAACTGGATTCAGCATTTGAAAACTTAAGTTCTAGAGTAAACTATAGGAAAATGTCACCAGTGTCACTTAAATTGCTGCTTATCTCAGTTTTTCATTGGAATATGATTAGAGAGAGCAAGAAATACATTATTTCAAAAGTCATCTAGCCTCTCTTCCATAAGACAACAGATCTTAACCTATAGTTGACTCAGCTTGACCCCTAGCAGCAGTGTGAATTAGGCTGCCCTTAAGATATAAATTAATCTCTATTTTGAACACTTAAGTTATATACTCTGAGCCAAATGTACCTTAAGAAGAGACTAAATAGTCTCTCACTCAATGAAGACTATTTTGAATTAGTTATTTTTTTCCAGAAGTTATGCCAGCTTCTTGATATACAAAGACGTATAGAAAACTCCTTTCTTCCACAGAGTAAAAACTAGTAATAAAAAATTAACAGATAAGTAACTATAGAAATTTAACTAGTGCTGTACTAAATATATATATTAAAAAGGATTTTTAAAGGTACAGAAAAAGAAAGCTTCAAAAGGGTTTTAATGTAAGTTCAGACCAGCATCAGTGTGTACAATTGTTAATTAGAAGAAAAAATATCAAGTAACTTAGCATGACTATGCCTGAGTAGACTGGTCAGGTGATCTGGCCAGAGCTATAGACCATGAGCAGACAGCCAGAATTCTTCTATATTATATTAAAAACTTTGGATTTAACTTATGGTGACTTTGAGGCAATGAATCTAGCTGACAAGATTCAAACTTTAGAAAATTTTTCTGTTACAGTATGTAAGATGGATTAGAGAAAAGGTGGATGAAACCAAAAATAGATAGCCATCTTAAAAGGCTAAAACAATAGTTCTACTGAGGAACTATTACTAAGAAAAGGGGCAGAAGGAAAAGAAAGCACATGGAAAATAAAATGTCACAATTGTCCATTAACTGAAGTTTTAATTGTAAAAGAGAGAGAGGCAAGAAGATTCCTACAATTCTGGGTGGGCAAATGAATGGATTTTTTTTGTTGTTCTACAAAGTGGACAATGCAGGAGACTAGAGGGAAGAAAATAATTTTTGTTTTGAACAATCTGAGTCCAAAAAGTAGCTGACATAAATATTTTAATTATTTTTTAGTCCTTTTGGAAGAGTTGTAGTGAGGTAAAGGAATTATAGGAATTAAAATTTAGAAAATTCTAATTGAAGAATATGTTGGGACTTCAGATTTCACATGAAGCATAGACCTGGATAGTGACAACCTGAAATATGTGGTCATGAGAATAATTTAGTAACTTGGATGAATATGTGGAATTCAAGGCAGCAGCTACAT
Organism: Lipotes vexillifer; assembly: GCF_000442215.2. Classification (NCBI taxonomy): domain Eukaryota; kingdom Metazoa; phylum Chordata; class Mammalia; order Artiodactyla; family Lipotidae; genus Lipotes; species Lipotes vexillifer. The sequence goes on along the minus strand of NW_006783733.1, from coordinate 1,149,569 downwards.
TGCTTGATGAATCATCTATGGAAGACTGATTATGTCCAGGAATAAAGTTGGATTTGAGGGATCTCAATGTTGTCAATGAATAGAGGGCATAAGAAAATAAGTATAAGGTGTATTAATGGAAACAACTCACTCCAATCTATATATATATCAATAAATCATTTTTGGTGAAACATTAATATTGTAATTGTTTAATTTATTGCTAAATTTATGGGTATATACATTACATGTAAAATTTAGATATAAACTTTAATTTATAGATAAATTAACTAATTTATATATTTACATATAAATGTATATGTAATATGTATATAACATAATATATATAATATGTATATAAATTAACTAATTTATACATTTATATATAAATTAGTACATTTATATATAAATATATATGGCCATATATAATATAAAATAAAATTTATAAATGGTCATATATAAATGGACAAATACTAAAATGTTTCTTTTTTAATTTATTAATTTAAGGTGGTAAATAACTTCTCCAAAGAGTACAATGCTTCTGAAATACCCAACACATTATTTCATTTGAGAGAAAAGCTATTGGAACCAAAGAGATAATACCAAATGCTTGGGCTTCCAGGAATTTAAAACTACTTCAAAAGTTTTTCAATATTCACACACATGCCTATAATTTTCTATGTTGAATTCAATGAATAAAAATTCTATTTCTATGTTGAGTTTTTATGAATAAAAATAATTCCTACATTCTTTAGAAAAATGAAGTTATGAGCAGCTTTATATTTCACACAGCTTTATCCAATATTCTACGAGGTGGGAGAATTGCATTGGTCCAGGAATTAGCACAAAGAGAAGTGTACCAGAGTGAGCTGATGCAATATCAACAACCTATATACATAAGGATGTCAAAGTAATACAATCAATTCTGAAAAATCAATAATTGCCACAATCTCAAGAAGCATCCTTATTATTATTTCTTATTGACTAAAATTATCTTACAGTATGATGTTAAATATAACTCCTCTTTTTTAATATTATATTTTATTTAAAAGTGCAGATACATTTAATTTAATGTATGAAAGTAAATTGGCAATTATTTTGGACTTTGCTTTCTTTAGATAGAGAAACTTTGGCAGTTAAAAATTTAGAAGGAAGGAAGGATGCTGCACTTGAAATTACAAATTACAATTCCTTGAAATTATAATTATGGAAACTTTATGATGGAATAGGCTAATCTTTTTCAAATATCAAATATATCTGAAGTAGAAATTATATCATAATTCTCAAGTCACTATTAAACAAGTAAATGGCTTAAGTTTATATACTTGTGATAACAGGTTAGAAATAATCAGAAATATTTTATTGCTGGTGGGAATGTAATTTGCTGTATTTTTTGATGGGGGTAGAGCGCAATGGGACAATATTTATTGGTGACAAAAACATAAAAACCTTTTTTCAGTTATACAAATTTTGAGAATATATCCTTCAGAAATAAAAGCACTAGAAGTTAAGGAAGACCCATATCTCACACTTGTTCATTGATAGAAAAATGACAAGAAATCATGTAAATATATGTCAAAATATGTCATGTAAAATATATAGAATTTGAAAAAGAATAAATAAATTTAGAATGTCTTGGAAAACACTAGTATTTGGTGCATAGAACAATTTGTAAAAATTTGCGTGAGATGTGTGTAAAAATAACGTGTGAGATATGATCACATTATATTAAACCTAAAAACAAAACATCCCCACATGCATGTTTATATGTGTAAATGCCTTTGTAAGATCAGAGAGAATAGCATGATAAGTCAAATACCACATTTTTACATTTGTTTCCTGAAGATTATAAGATTCTTTTCTATGTTCTTGATATGATACATTGAACTTGATTACAATTATATTTTTAAATTAATAAGCTAAGAAAGGTTGCAAAAAATTTATTAAATATTTACTTTAAGAATAATGCATATTATTACTGCATATTATAATGCATATTATAATATGCATATTATTATTACCCAAGCAGTTAAAACTATAGATATATAATGTACCTGATAAATAAGGACATTAAAATATTCTAAGATACCAAAACACTCACCAAGGGATTATTTTTTTCTTATTCATTATATTTAGTTTTCACTATACTATCAGGGTGGTGCTGGCCTCATAAAATGAATTTGGGTGTGTTCTCTCCCCTTTATTTATTTATTTATTTATTTATTTATTTATTTATTTATTTTGCGATATGTGGGCCTCTCACTGCCGTGGCCTCTCCCGCTGCGGAGCACAGGCTCCAGACGCACAGGCTCAGCGGCCATGGCTCACGGGCCCAGCCGCTCCGCGGCATGTGGGAACTTCCCAGACCGGGGCACGAACCCGCGTCCCCTGCATCAGCAGGCGGACGCGCAACCACTACGCCACCAGGGAAGCCCTCCCCTTTATTTTTTGATGGTTTCTTTATCTTTGTTGAATTTCTCATTTTCTTCATACACTGCTTTACTAATTTAGTTTAGTTGTCTATTTATATGCTGTTATAGTTTATTGAACTCCTTTTAAAATAATTATTCTGATTTCTTTGTCAGACAGTTCATAGAGCTCCATTTCTTTAAGGCCAGTTATTGAAACTTTACTAGTTTCCTTTGGTGGTGTCACATTTATCTGATTCTTTGTGCTCCTTATATCTTTGTGTTGGCATCTTCATTTGAGTAAATGATCTCCTCTTTCAGACTTTACACATTCCCTTTGGCAGAGAAAGACCTTCAGTAGTCCAACCAGCTTGGGCACTGGACCAATCAGCTGGTATTACCTGCAGACAGGCAGGGCTTACTATCAAGGATCTTAGTTGGGCAAGACCACTGCCAATGCTCTGAGTTTGGGAGTGAGGGGTCCCCAGCAGAGCTCCAAAATTGGGTTAGCCTAGTGGTTGGGCTCTGCATTCAAGTGGAGCTGCTAGGAGGCCTCCTGGTTTGTTGGAGCTGCTGACTGTACTCTGTGGTCAAGTGGGGTCACTAGCTGGGCTCTATAGTCACCTCTGGGTGGGTGAGGTTGCAGGTTATGTTCATTGACAGATGAGGCTACTAAATAGACTCTGCAATTACATAAGTCTGCAGGCTGGGATCTATGATTGCTCCTGATCAGGTGGCGGTGCAACTGGCTATGCCCTAAAATTGGGCAGGTCCACAGGCTGGGCTTGACGATTGGGTAGGCCACTGGCTATGCTCCTCTGTTGTGTGAGGTCACCGTCTGGGCTCTCTGTTTGGCCAGGACCTCCAGCTATTGGATGCAGTTGTGTGGGACTGCAGACTATGTCCCATGATGCGGCAGGGTCACTGTCTGTGATCTGGGCTCCTGGTTGTGTGGGGCTGCAGTCTGTGTTCTATGATTTAGTGGGGCCACTAGCTGGCTCCCTGCTTGGGCAAGGCCACTGTCTGTGTTCAACAACTGAACGGGGCCATAGGCTGGGCAGTGTTGCTGGGTGGGTTGTAGGCTAGGTGGCCCTGTTGGCTGGGCTCTGAGGCTGCCCAGAGTCACTGTTCAGGCTCCCTGTCTATGCTCAAGAGTTGGGCTTCTGGCTTGTTTCCCTGCCCAAGCAGGTCTGTAGGATGGCTCCAGGCCTGCCTGGATTCTCTGGCCAGGCTTCTTGATGGGGTGGGACTAGAACCTATGTTCAGTAGTTGGTGGGACTGCAAATTTGTTCTTCTATCCTGGTGGGCTATGGAATGCTTTAGCAATTAGGTAGAGCTTTGAGCTTGCTTACCTGTCCAGTGGGGCCATAAAATGGCTTTAAGGCCAGTATAGCCTGTTGGCTGGGGCCTCAAATCTGCCAAATGAGCTCCCTGACCAGTGGGGCCACCGACTCAGCTCTGAAGATGGGTAGATCCATTGGCTGGATCCTTGTTTGGGAACTGCTGTAAGCAGGAACTCAGTCTGCCAAGATCTGATCACTGGTTGCTGGTAGCCCTGCCCCCTTCTCTATCTGATCCCCAGTGGTTGAACCAGCAGATTTCCCCTTGTGACCCTTGGGAAGGCAGATGTGGGTATCTACCTTGGCCTTCATTTTCCCACTGGAGAATCCATAATCCCAGGAGAGCCCTCCTGGTGAGCTGCTGTGCCAGCCTGGGGGAGAGATGATGCTATCAAAGTGAAACTGCTCTCTTACCCATCTAATGAGGTCCTTCTCAGTCCTTGTGATCCAGGAAGATGCATCAGTTTTACCCCCAGTTTCTGGGATTTTCACAACGGTGTCTTTCTATGGAAAGTTGATAGTTGGTCTTCTTGTTATGGGGACTAAAGTTGGGAACAACATATGTCACCATCTTGATGAGCTCACTCTCCAACTTTTCAAATATTATCAAAATTTACTTAGATTTCTTTTCCAAAATAATGGAAAGAGAGTTAAGTGTGCCTACTTCATAAACTATAACAATTTCAACTATTTAATATTATATATAACATTAAAAGAGTATTATCTAAATTTCAGGTGAAATTTTCTATTTTAAAATGACAACACTTTCAAATCATACAAGCCAAATTTATGGAGTCTAGATTATTAGAATTAAAAAATAGCTGGCTACCCTAAGTTCGTGTCTTCCTGAGTTACATGAGGTTTCCACGTCTGCCTTACCCACCTCACGTGCATATTTATTGAGGAAATCACAGCCGAGCATCTAAAAGCACTTGAAGACTAACACATTACTTACATCATGGCGATTGAGCTAGCAATGTCGGTAGTGGGGTCCATAATACCAGAGTTAATGAAACTAGATTGAAAATACTTGCAGTGTGTCACTTTTTCCCATGAGACAGAACTTTATCTAGGCTTTAATATTGTCATATGTAATTTGCTGGAGAATGTTTATATAGAACTTCATTAGTAAAGCATGTAACCTTGCACTAAATATTATATAATAACCTGACAATGTTGTCCACAATGATTCATTGGCTATTATTTTTTAAAAAGAAAGAAGAAAAAGAGAGAAGGAAGGAAGGGAGGAAGGGAGGAAAAGAAAAACAACCCAAACAGCACACAAATACTAGTCCCTCTTTAATTCTCTGAATGTTTCTCTGAGTTTTTGAAATACATTATCAGGACAATGCTTCAGTCTTTCTCTTTCAGAGAAGCAACATGTTTGCAAGTCTAAATCTGGCTGTCTTTCAAAATGTCATCTTGTCCTGAAGCTAGTAATTACAACTAGTGTATTCTCATTTAGCTAATTGTTGTTTTAATAATTTGAATTGCAACTGATTCTCCTCTTTATCCCACTTCCTTGAGAAGAGATTCTATCTTGGTAAGTCTACTGTGCTAATCACATCTCTCTCCCACCTGGAATGTGAGGTCAAATTATATTACACAAAGCAAGGAACTTTTCTTCTGATTTGAAGTTTTGCTTCTGTTTTGTTTTTGCTTTCAAGTCTATTCTCATAGCAATTGCTTTTCAGGGCCCATATTTGGAAATATAAACCCTTGTTTCTATTTGTTAAATAGAAACCCTTACCAATTCCTCAAATGGAGTTGTTCTGAGGTCTTTTTGAATTTTCTCCTAAGGACACTGGTAGAAAGTTCTCAAAATTCCCATAATGTATGTTAATTACACTAGAACTGAATCACCGCATTGGGAGTGTCTTTAAAGTTCCCACTTTGGGATTACAGAAGAGTATCCCTTCCCCCCTCCCCAATAAAAAGCATGGCATTGGAATCAGGGACTTTTTGTATACAGCATTAAGGAGCCCATGGTTGGTTTAATGCTCTGCTATCTCTCTCTTGAAACTCCTAATAATTTTGAGTGAGGGACCCTACACTTTCATTTTACATCGAGTCACACAATTATGTCATTAGTTCTTGATAATCCCGAGAATGCAAGTAGAACAAGTCCTTCTCTTTCTTGGGTCCTACATACCTTTAACTTTCCACTGGACAAATCTGCCAATCACTGTAAAACTTTTTATTTTAAGATTATTGCAATAAGCTTTCTCAAAAAGAGTCCCAAAGTCCCAGGACCTTACCAAATTTCACTTAGATCCTATCACTGATACCACTGATTATGTTGAGTAGATCAATGACTGAAGCAATACTTATTATTTGGAAGAAAAATTAGGTTTTTAATCACTCTTTGAACTGCCCATGTCAATGCTATATCAGGGTCAGTGAAACAGAAGCTTGAAAAGCAAGATATCTAGGCCTAGACATAAAGAGGAAACTATTTTTAGTAGCAGTGGGGATTAGGTAGAGGGCACGGTCCTTGAGATTTATTCAACTCTTTTCCCACATCTCTTATCATTAATTCTCTTGGCTGGGTCAGAATTCAAGGGAGATAAACACAGATATAATTCCTTACTTTGTTTATTTGGAACAGTATGAGAGGAAACCAGGTAGGCAGGTAGAAAAAAGTTGGCAGTTGTGGGTTTGCAATGGAGAAGGCAGAGGAAGGAGTAATAGGGATCAAAAGGATGTCCTCAACTTACCTACCCAACTAAGGAAGCCACTCAAGTTTCTATGTAAAAATGGCAATTCTCTAGTGATTTCCCAAATAAGCAAAGTACACTTGGAGTAAAATGGCCCCTTCTGATTTAGACAGAGAACTGTAATGTAGTGTCTTACAACTTAATTCTAAACCTTTCTAAACACAATCTACTCAAAAGTTTTCTGACATGAAAGAATGGGAATTTTCTATTTTAGTCTACATGAGTCTAATAATTGTACCAGGTGAACTTTTGCCTTTTTTCCAAGCAGCTCCATTTTCCCAAATTCAATGAGTCAGCAATAATTAATATATTATTAAATTAAAAAATTTTAGAGGTATGCTTTATATTTCTTTTACATAAATCTTAGAGAAGTTTCTAGATGCTCTTTGGCAACCTTTCAGCCTCCTGTAAGAGGGCTCATTTCCACAAAATATCTTGCTTAAAGAATCCAATTTTCTCATATTAAAAAGAACCATGGGTAATTTAAAATAAAATTAGTTCTCATGACTGGTAAAATTGAATATAGCCTTTTACCATGTTTTAGTAAAATATATAATTCCATAATCAGATATGAATGTTAGACACAAATAATGTCACAAGAGAAATTCTGTTTATTTAGTTAATTATTCAAGCATATTAAATAACTTTATACATATAAGTATGATCTTGATAAAATGTATATGTCAGTTTGCAGTATGAACTGCAGTTCTGATTGTCACTTAGCTTTTATAACTTAGCCTTCATGCTCCGCTCTTTGATTGCCCAAGTGTGATCAATCCATTTGTGGCAAAGCTCTTTGTGTATGATATAATTGGTTCAAAATTCCATGAGAAAACAAATACTTTGTCAAAATCAGACTAATGTCAAGTACAAACTTCAATTTGGAAATTAAAAAATTATTTTAAAATCTACCAAACTAAGTAATACCTTCTTACACACACTTTCTGTGTCAAAATATTTTTCTTACAATGAGGCAGATATTTTGGGAGAAAAAATAGGACATTGCTGCTCTATTTGGGGGCGATACAACTATAGTGCTTAGGGATACCTAGATTCTTCCCCCCCTCATTTCATTATCTATCTGAAGGTAAGAGCCTTTGGTTATCAAATCGACTTAGGACTTCAGAGCCAGTCTACTTCACTTGGTCTTTGGAGATATGATGGCAGAGGATGTGTTCAGTCTTGTGGATGAGCCTTTCTGAAGCTGACAGACAGAAGTTATTTACTCCATCACAATTATGGGATCAGAAGTGTCCTCTGTTACTCCCTACCTCTTTCCCCTCCTTCATCTCTCCCTCACTGCCTACTCTCTGTTGACTCTCTGTCTGTATTTCTTCCTCTCTATTTCCCCTATCTTATTTTCAACTAATCTAAGATATTCAATTCTAGATAATGGTAAAGTATCATATAGTTTATTTTCATTTTATTCCACTATACAGCTTTCTTGGAGGCACATGCAACTTGATACAACTTTCTTAAGAAGTTCCTATAAGGAAAAACATTTATAGTGTTGTCCTATAAGGGGATTTTCCTAATTTTATCCAATGGCACTGAAAAATAAAATCATATTTCATGATTTCAAAATTATATTTAAAATGTATTAATGTATTTTGGGTATAAAGTCTCATAACTATTGTTCTACAGTATAGAACTTCTGTAATGATGAAACAATTCTACGGATGCACAGTCCAATACTATAGACGCTATCTACATGTGATAACTGAGCACTTAAAATGTGGTTAGTCTAACTGAAAAACTGATTCAAAAAACTGATTAAAGTTATTTAATTTGAATTATTCTAAATATAAATGTAAACAATCACATATAGCTAGTTGCTACCATATTGGACTAGTGCCATCTTATAATGAAAAATATGAGCAACTTCTCTATATTTTTAGTGTGCTACAATACCATGGTGGAATTAAGACAGGGATAATTCAGCACATAAAAAAAATTGTGATTGTAAAGTTTTGTATTTAAATCCATTGGATGCTTTACATTCCACAAGTCATTATTTTAATTACTAATACTACTTTTCATTAATTAAAACTAAAATTATATAAGCTGTATGGTACAAAATATAAGCAAAATTACTCATTATTTTATGAAATACATGCTTACAGTTTTGACTATTATGCATAAATAAAGATAAGAATGGGGCTTCCCTGGTGGCGCAGTGATTGAGAGTCCACCTGCCGATGCAGGGGATGTGGGTTCGAGCACCGGTCTGGGAGGATGCTACAGGCCGTGGGGCGGCTGGGCCCGTGAGCCATGGCTGCTGAGCCTGCGCCATTCGGGGCCTGTGCTCCGCAGCGGGAGAGGCCACAGCAGTGAGAGGCCCGCCTACCGCAAAAAAATAAATAAATAAAATAAAGATAAGAATGGTTACTATTTCATCTTAAATAGGAAGTAAGGTTTTAGGCAAATATATAGTGGGTAAGCAAAGTTTCTAAATACAGGAAACAATCTGAACAAAGTCATATAGGTAGAATTAAGTATAGAAGTAATAAATGATAGTTGATCAGAAAAATAATAGATTTGGACTGAAGAATAAATTAGAAAGTTGTATTCATTTTTGATTTGTTTTTATTTCTTTGTAACCATTTACCACAAAATTAGTGGCTTGAAACAACAAATAATTATTTTCTCTATTTCCATGAATGAGGAGTCGGGGTATAATTTAGTTGCATCCTCTGTTGAGCCTCATAAACCTGAAATCAACGTGCCAGCTGGGATTCATTCTCATCCAGAGGTTTGACTGGGGAAGACTGTTCCCAGGCTCACTCGGGTTATTGTCACAATTCTTTTTGTTGTGGCTGTATGCCTGGCTTCTTATTGGCTGTCAGCTGGAAGATGCCCTCAGGTTCTCAAGGACACCCACTGTTCCCTACCACACTGCCTTCTCCATAGGCAGTTCACACATTGGCTATTAGCTTCTTCAAGGCCAGAAGAAAAGTTTATCTCTGCAGACTCATGCAATGGAGTCTCATATAATGTAAATTAAGATAGTTGCATCCTATCACCTAAGCCACATTATACTGGTTAAAAGTAAATCACAGATTCCACCTGCACTGAAGGGAAGGAGATTATATTAAGATATGAGATCTCATTAAGGACCACCTTAGGTTGAGTCAAGTACAAAAAGCTATTTGGGATTTAGTTGTGGAGTGTATAGATTTACCATTTGAACATCATACATTTTTGAGTAGATATACATTTAAAAGAAGAGCTTTGAAGGCTGAAGTTGCAGTGTACAATGGAGAGGGACTCAAGTCATTTAGATAAAGTCTTCATTTAATTGAGGAAATAAAATCAGAGGTTTTTTTGTTTGTTTTGCTTTGTTTTGTTTTGTTTTGATAGAACTAAAGTCAAAGGATCAATTTTTTAAAACACCTTGCATTACTCTAGACAGTTATCAGGTAGTAAAGCCCTATATTTGAGTGGCAACTTCTGTAGTATAAGAAAGCCAATGCAGGAATTAAGGAAACTAAGGAGAATTAAGTGTGCTGATTCCATCTTCCCTAGAAGTGTGATCAGGAGCACAGGTGTCAGGCATGTCAACCATGCATCTGTAACTGGAGAGAGAAAAGTAAATTTAACAAAGAAAACAGGAGTAACAAAGAAAATGAGGGCTTCCCTGGTGGGGCAGTGGTTGAGAGTCTGCCTGCCGATGCACGGGACACGGGTTTGTGCCCCGGTCAGGGAAGATCCCACATGCCGCAGAGTGGCTGGGCCCGTGAGCCATGGCCGCTGAGCCTGCGCATCTGGAGACTGTGCTCCGCAATGGGAGAGGCCACAACAGTGACGAGGCCCGCGTACCGCAAAAAAAAAAAAAAAGAAAATAGAAAATGAGAAGGAATGTATTCCCTGAGGTAATAGGTGAAAATACCTATGATGCAATATCCTTCAAGATTAAAAATTTTTTTAAAGAGGGAATTTTATCAATAGTTCCAAGTGTCTAAAAGTAAGAAACAGAATAGTGATTACCTAGATCTGGGGGTTTGAGGAGAATGGGGAATGATTGCTAATGGGTACAGGGTTTCTTTTCAGGGTGATAAAAATTTTCAAAACCTGAATGTGGTGATATTTTAACAACTTTGAATACAAAGAAAAACAATTATTTGTACTTTTTAAGTAGGTAAATTGTATGGTATGTGATTTATATCTTAAACTATTATGTAAAAATTAAGAAACTATTTTTAATGAAAGATAATTGTTATTTGTAAAATCTTCTCATGTATAGATATTTTGAATATTCCTGAAATTTTAGGTATAAGGATGTTTGGACATAATGAAAGAATATATTGAAGCCTAGAATATATAATTACAAGTTTTTCAGTATAATAGTCAATTTATAGTAGTAGATGGAATAGGAGATAAAATTATATTGATCCTGTATGTCCAATTCACAAGAGCATCTGTTTAAAACTACATAGGACAAAACCAAGGAAAGACTGTAAAGCCATATTAAAATCAACAATAAAAAGTACTGTAGGCCAGGCCTGAGTATGTCCCACATGCACATATCCTGGGAATGTGCCCCCTTAGCAGCCATTTTGCCTTATGGACTCCTCTGTAGAGGAGGTTTTTCTACCTGAGTGGTGGATGTAGAACTTGGCAGTTGTATTGACAACATTTTCTTTGGCAGGTAGCAGGACAGGGAGTAGCAACCGCTCAAAGAAAGCATCATAATTTCAACCATGCAATTGTTGTTTGAGTTAATGGGCTGGTACCAAAACCTGGCCCTAGAAAATAAGCACAACTATGTGCAGTAGGACCACAAGATAATTTGTAAATATTTTCTCTGTAGTTTTTGACCTATGGAATTGTGCACAAATACTCTTTCTGAACTTGCTGTAGGTGGAAGAGGAGATATAATTTCAGTTGTCAACAAATTTTTGAAAGATAATAAGTGGATGGAGGAGTAGCAGTAAACTCAATGAACAAGTGAAACACCTGCTCTAAGAGCCTGCAGATGAGGATACTAAACAGAATTGAGGGTTTGATGAGTAGAACTCAGGACAGGCTCAGGATTTGGAGGTGCCAGAAAGATACAGCTAGATTTCTTTTTCTTCCCAGACAGAAGACTTTTCTCTAGAGAAAATGATTTTCAGGGAAGTAATCTATAAGTCCATGTGAGAAAAATTTATGATGAGAAGCCACAAAAATAGTATGAGTCCTCATTTTATGAAAGTTGGTTGTAAGAGATTTTTTTGCAATACTTACAGAGTTCACTTGTAGAAGTGTCATGTAGAATTAGGTAAGGCCATATTTGTTTGGCCTTCTCTCAAAACCAGCAGTCCTCTGAAGCAACTGGTCCTATAGGCAAAAGTTTTTTAAAAATTAAAAATTCAGGTTCTAACAAAAATAATTTATGTACTCCTGGAGCAGATTGAATAACTAGGATCTGAAAACAAGATAAAGGAATCCTAAGGAAATGTGAAATTATACAGTTAAAAGAAGAGAAGAGTTGCTTATATCTACAACATTGATGATTTAAATCTTTGCTGTCCAGTTTAAACAATTGGAAGTTTGTGAAGTAGGTGGAGCTATTTTGATAGTAGAAGATGCTCAGTCTGGACAGATGACAATTTTGTGAGAAAACAACACACGGACTCTGAAAATATTAAAGCTCTTGTGGATTCTTTTTAATGAATGAAAGAAAAGGAACTTAAGAGTCTGATCATAATGAGTGATTGAAAAGAGGGAAGCAAGAACAAGGAGAAAGAAAATGAATGGGTGAGAAAAAATAAAGAAAGAATATAGAAAGGAAGATAAGAGGAAGAAAGAGAAAAAGAAAGGGCTTGTGGTGGAGAAAAAAGAAAGATAAGTTGCTTACAAAATATGCACACAAGCTGAACTTATGAATGAAGATGCAGCCGATCTCAGAATCACAAAAAGTCATGAAGTGGAGGAGAATGAAGATGAAGCAGATAGTGGAAGAAGCAGTGACCAGGATAGTTGGGAAAAAATGAATATAGATCTTGTAGTCATGATTAAAGAAGATCAACAAGCCAATATAGAAAGTCATGTAAGCACAGAAGTAAAAGTTGGAACAGAGAGCAAGATATAAAGTCCAAGGATAAAGAAAAGAAGAGATCTGATGATTTAAAAAGAAAGAAAAGAAAAGAAAACTAAATTAAAAATGTGCATTTGGGATTCAATGAGTTGAAGGAAAGTGATACTAAGAATGAGGTCAATGGGACTAGTGAAGACATTAAATCTGAAGGTGACACTCAATCCAGTGAAAACTAATATGGTAAGACCTCAGACCAAGCAGAGGATTATTGTTTGAAGATTTTTAGAATACTACTGAAAATGGCATAAAGTGAAGAATGACATTAAAATGAGATGAAAGAAAGCTATAGTGGAATAGAAAAAGTATAAAGCTCAGTTAATTCTTTTTAGTTAACAATTAATTCAGGACTGATGTTGCCTACCAGATTTCAGAAAATGTGTTAATAGCACATATGCCACTGATATCATTGATCTTGTGTCAAATATTTTTTTTAGGTTTTTAAAGAAATTTTACCTAAATATGTGGCTTTCTCTGTCTTTAATTGCAAGTTTTCTTTCTTGAACTTTGAAAGGAGAATTAAACATTAGTATTCATGTGAATAAAATTAAGTGGGATTCCATTTTTACAACTCTCCTATTCTTAACCTTTGGCTTTCTGTTATCAAGAAAAAAAGTAACTTTATATTGAATTCAATTGGTTTCACTAGTGGTGGAAGAAACCACATGGCTTGTATTTTCCGATTTTTATATTTTTAAAATTTTGAATTGGAAGTAGGATATATTTGTACTAGTTAGTGTTCTTGCTCATATGCCCTGTTATAATTAGACATTACCAAAAATTATAACTCAATCACATATGGTCTGTAATAAAAATAGCTATAATATGTCAAATGCTCACCATATGCCAGATACTATACCAAGCGTTTTATATGTATCGTTTTATTTGATCCTCAACTAACCTCTATGGGAATAGATAATATTGTTATTTTCATTTTTCAGATGAGAAAATAGAGGGACAGCTATATCACAAAGACTAATATTGTCACAGATAAGATTATAACTCATATATTCACATTAGTATATATATATATATATATATATATATTTGTGTAACTATTTAACTTAACAAATTTTTGCTTTCCACTTTATTATAACACAAGAGAATTTATATATCCAATCAATGATAACCTTTTGAATTTTGCCTTATTGAGAAAATAGCCCCAGTCATAATTTGGTGAGTGAAGAATGAATAGATAATCTATCTCCTTGAAATGCATCAGCAGTCTGAGCAATACATATTTCTATGAAAAAAAGAAAAGGGACCATCTGGGAAAGCTATTGAACTTACTGTATTTCTAAATTTCCCTCTCTAAGTAGGTCTTTCTGTACTTGCTTATACTCGTTGACCAGGTAGAATGTAGCCACATGAGTAGCTCTTAGAGATTCTGAATTCTTTATGAATTATAGCAAGTATTGAATCTTACAGGACCTAAATGAAAACAGAATCAAAAGATCTGGGCTCCAGTTCTGTCTTTATCATTCTATATAATTTAAATTAATCAGGATCAGGATGGCAGAGTAGAAAGGCCCAGAGCTCATCGCCTCCAACAGTAAAACCAAAACTACAACTACATATAGAAACACTCTCTTTGAGAAAGACCTAAAGTCTATCACAATAGCTCCTCTGCAACTAAGTATATAAAGAAAAAATATTCCATCAAGGTGGAATGGAGGGACAGAGACATGACCTAGTCAGGACCTACACCTCTGGAGGGCAAACCAAAAATGGAAATGTATACTACAAACTACAAGGTCCTTGCAAAAGGAGCAAGGAGTTTGAGTCCTACATTAGGCACCCCAGCCCTGGATATTGGCACAAGGTAGTTGAACCCCCTTAATTGATTTAAAAACCAACAGAGCACAAGACCAGAAGATCTGAAGGATTTTAGAAAACCAAGATTCCACTGTTAAAGGGCACATACACAAATTTACTCCCTTTGAGTTCCAGAACAGAGGTAGCAAATTAAAATACTCCAGGCCCTTTAGCCAGGCTGACAAGACTGCCCCAACACACCACCTCGAGCCAGTGCCAGGCTCTGGCCTCAGACTCCCACTTGACCAAGGTGGCAACACTTGGCAAACCCCAGGAGAAGCCAGGGGTGGGATTTCACTACAGATCCACCCACCAAGACAGTGGACCTCAGTCTATCCTGGGAGAAGCTGTGAGCTGCACCAGGCTGTGGCACCAGCAAGCCTTGCCAAGGCAGTGGCCCCCAGTCCACCCTGACAAAAGCCCCAACCCAGGCCAACTTTGACTCCAGTCCTCCTGTCACAGCCACGAGGCACAGACAGCCTGATTTGCTTATACAAAAGGACACACTTTCAAGACCTGGAGAAGTAACTGTTTCGCCTAATTCATAGAGACCAACACAGAAAGTAAAACAACATGATATGACAGAGAAATATGGTCCAAATTAAAGAACAAGATAAAACCCCAGGGAAAAATCTAATCAAATGGAGATAAGTAATTTATCCTATAAAGAATTCAAAGTAACAGTCATAAAATTCTCACTGAACTTGGGAAAAGAAGAGGAACAAAATGTGAACCTCAAAAAAGAACTAGAACGTATACAAAAGAAATAGAGCTGAAGAATACAATGACTGAAATGAAGAATATACTTACTACAAGGATTCAATAGCAGATTAGGTGATACAGAAGAATGCATAAGTGACCTGAAAGACAGAATAGTGGAAATCACCCTATCAGAACAGCAAAGCAAAAAGAATATTAAAATATGAAGAAAGTTATCATAAGATAATACTATGAACATCAACAAATTGGACAACCTGGAAGAAATAGGTAAATTCCTAGAAACATATAATCTTCCAAGACTGAATCAAGAATAAATGGAAAATCTGAACATAATAATTACTGGAAATGAAATTGAATCAATAACAAAAAAATCCCAACAAATAAAAGCCCAAGACCATAAGGCTTCACAGGGGAAGTCTACCAAATATTTTTAAAAAAATCATTATTATCTATTCTTCTCAAACTATTCCAAGAACTTAAAGAAAAGGGATTGCTTCCAAACTCATTCTACAAGGCCAGCATTACTGTGATGCCAAAACCAGGCAAAGACAACACACACAAATATAATTACAGGCCAATATCACTAATGAGCATAAATGCAAAACTCCTCAACAAAATACTAACAAACTGAATTCAATAATAAATTAAAGGGATTATATATCATGATGAAGTGGGATATATTCCAAGGATGCAAGAATGGTTCAATATCCACAAATCATCAATGTGATACACTACATTAACAAAACAAAGTATAAAAAAATCACATGATCATATCAATAGATGCAGAAAAACATTTGACAAAATTCATCATTTATTTGTGATAACAATTCCCAACAAAGTGGGTATGGAGGGAACATACCTAAAAAAAAATAAGGTCATTTATTTTTAAAAATAAGGACAAACCCACAGCTAACATCATACTTGATGGTGAGTAACTGAGAGCTTTCCTTCTAAGATCAGGAATAAGGATGACCGCTCTCACTACTTCTATTCAACATAGTATTGGAAATCCTAGAAAAAAGTAATAAGACAAGAAAAAGAAATAAAATGAATCCAAATTAGAAAGCAAGAAGTAAAACAGTCACTGTTTATAGATGACATGATACTATATATAGAAAACCCTAAAGGCTACATCAAAAAACTTTTACAACTAATGAGTAAAGTTGTGGGATACAAAATTAATATACAGAAATCTGTTGTGTTTCTAAATACTAATAATGAAGTATCAGAGAAATCAAGAAAAAAATCCCATTTATAATTATAACAAAAAGAATAAAATATCCAGCAATATGTTTGACCCAGGAGGAGAAAGAGTATACTCTTAAATCTCTAACACATTCATGAAAGAAACTGAAGATGACACATAAAATGGAAAGATATACTGTGCTCATGGGGAGGATGAATAATATTTTTAAGATGTCTATAGACTACCCAAAGCAATCTACAGATTCAGTGCAATTCCTATTAAAATACACATGGCATTTTTCATAGCACCAGAAAAAATAATCCTCAAATATGTATGGAACCACAAAAGACCCTGAATAGCCAAAGCAATCTTGAGAAAAAAAGAACAAAGCTGAAAGTATCATGCTCTCTGACTTCAAATTATATTACAAAGCTATGGTAATCAGAATGGTATGGTACCTACACAAAAACAGATACACAGATCAGTGGAACAGAATGGAGATCTCAGAGATAAACCCATGCACATACAGTCAATTAATCTACAACAAAAGAGAAAAGACTATAAAATGGGGGAAAAAACTCTCTTCAACAAGTGCTATTGGGAAACTGGATAAGCTATATGTAAAAAATAAAACTAGACCATTTTCTCACACTATATACAAAAATAAACTCAAAGTGGATTAAAAACTTAAATGTAAGACCTGAAGCCATAAAAGTTGTAAAAAAGAATAGGCAGTATACTCTTTGATATTAGAAATATTTTTTGAATGTTTCTTCAGGCAAAGGCAACAAAAGCAAAAATAAATAAATGGGACCAAATCAAACTAGAAACCTTTTTCATAGCCAAGGAAACCAGCAACAAAACAAAACAGCAGACTATTGAATATGAGAGGATATTTGCAAATTATATCTCCAATAAGGGGTTAATATCCAAAATATATGAAGAACTCCTACAACTCAATATCAATACCAAATAAATAAATAAATAAACAAACAAAAAATTCAGTTAAAAATGGGTAGGAGGAGATGAAAGGCATTTTTCCAAATAAGATAAATAGATGGCCAACAGGCACATGAAGCAAAGTTCAACATCACTAATCATCAGGGAAATGCAAATTGAAACAAACATGAGCTATCACCTCATACCTGTCAGAATGACTATCACCAAAAAGACAAGGAATAACAAGTGTTGGCAAGGATGTGAAGAAAAGGAAACCCTTGTAAACTTTTGAAGGAATGTAAATTGGTACAGCCAGTATGGAAAATAGTATTGAGGTTCTTCAAAAAATTAAAAATAAAAGTACCAGATGGTTCAGCAATTCCACTCTTAGATATTTATCTAAAGAAAATGAAAACACAAATTTGAAAAGGTATGTGAACCTCAATATTCATTGCAGAATTATTAGCAATAACCAAGATATGGAAGCTACCTAAGTGTCTATCAACAAGTGAATGGATAAGGAAGATGTGGTATATATATACACACAGGTATGTATGTATGTGTATGTGTATATATATATATAGGGACTATTACTCAGCCATAAAAAGGAATTAAATTTTGTCATTTGTGAAAACATGAATGGACCTAGAGAAGATTATGCTAAGTCAAATAAGGCAGGCAGAAAAAAACAAACTGTATATTTTCACATATATGTAAAATCTAAAAAACAAAATAAATGAACAAATATAACAAAACAGAAATAGACTCACAGATACAGAGAACAAACTAGTGTTTGGCAGAGGGGAGGTGGTGAGAGGATGGACAAAATAGATGAAGGGAATTAAGAGGTGCAAACTATCAGTTATAAAATAGGTATGCCTCAGAGGTGTAAAGTACAGCACATAAAATATTGTCAATAATATTATAATAATTTTGTATGGTACATAATCTATAAAAATATCAAGTCGCCATGGTGTACACCTAAAACTCATATAATATTGTAAGTCAACTATACTTCAATTTAAAAAATCCAGAAATTTATGTTTTGGAAATCATGAGCTGAATCTGTAAATGTTAAATTTATGTGAACACTTTAGCATAATTGATAGAGCTATACACTTAGATTTTATATATGTATAAAATATATATTATAATGTACATTATATATGATTTTATATATTTTTATTCACTATATTTTATGAAGAATAAATAAAATGCAAATTTAACTTAGAACTGTTTTATCCAAGGAGGTCAAGATATTTTAATAACCAGGAGGTATGTATTTTATGTCTTTGCCAATAAGATCAAAGTCAAATTGGATGGGTTGGTAGAGCAACATTATTTAAGTTTTATATTTCTCTTATAAACTTTTTCTCAGATATGTTTTCTTGTCTTAATACGCTGTGTGTTCTGTGGAGAACTTCTGGTGATACATTAAAAATAACAAAGCAATAACAAAAATAAAACTACTGACAATAAAAACAGCAAAACCACTGTCACTTATGTAGAGCATCCAGAATTAGTATTAGAATATGAGCATAGCTAAAATTCAGGAAGCAATTCTGGCTAAAAAGTTCAGGACAAACCAAGATGTAATAGCAGCAGGCAGGCAGGATTAAGGAGATAGACTAGAGTATTGCCACGAGCTAGTGATTCTTTTGTACTTTCCATTTTCTCCCTTTTTGAGCAG
>NW_006783733.1:1099176-1130692 GCF_000442215.2 Lipotes vexillifer | reverse complement strand
GCAGGAATGTATATAACTGCTCTCCTATGCTTGTCCCATTATTAAATGCAGGGAACATTGGTGGCAGATATTTTGTCTCTAGTTGCACAGATCCACAGATGAAAAGGAATACTGCAGTAGTAGCTGTACTTAATGGACTACACACTGGAGTCTCATCTACACAAGAACTTAATTTAAATGACGGTATTTTGGGACTTTGAAGTGACAGTATAACAGGATGAGACTCTGGGGAATTTTGGGAGAGGAGTAAATGTATTTTGAATCGGAAGGGACATGAGTCATGGGGGTCAAAAATTGGGCTGTTACAGATAGACCTTAGAACATGGCCATTGATGTCCACACCCTGTGTAATATCCTTTACTTGAGTGTGAATGAGGCATGTGACTTTCTTCTAACAGAATACGTCAAAGATGATGGTATTTTACTCCCATGATTAAGTTACTTTAGACTTCAAAGGAAATAAGATGATAGTTCTTGATCTAGATCTGACTATATCCTGCAGCATACACAAAACTCTCAAGGGCTTCCCTGGTGGTGCAGTGGTTGAGAGTCCGCCTGCCAATGCAGGGGACACGGGTTCGTGCCCCAGTCCGGGAAGATCCCACATGCCACGGAGCGGCTGGGCCCGTGAGCCATGGTCGCTGAGCCTGCGCGTCTGGAGCCTGTGCTCCACAACGGGAGAGGCCACAACAGTGAGAGGCCCGCGTACTGCAAAAAAACAAACAAACAAACAAAAAACTCTCAAGACTCTCTCCTTGCTGGCTTAGAAGAAGTGAAATGCTTTGCTGTGAAAGGACCTGTAGAGAAATCCACATGGCACGTATCTGCTGAAAGACTTTAGCAGTAAGGAAATGAATTCAGCCAACCACTAGAATAAGTTTGGAAGCACATTCTTCAGCAATCTGAGCCTCCAGCTGAAAAAGCAGCCCAGATAACACTTTGATTGCAGGCTGTGAGTTCTCCATCTTGACTCAAGAAAATTGAGAGATAATAAATATGTGTATAGTTTCAAGCTGTTAAATATGTGGTAAAACGTGGTAATATGTAACACAGCAATAGAGACTTAATATACCACTGTGGCAGTTACCCAGAACTGAAGTACTTCCCAGAATGTGGGAATTTCAGTTTTAAATCTGAGACGTCCTTAGACAAACTGGGGTAAATTGGTTATCTTAAACATTCCTTACTTTCTTGTTGGGTCTGGTGTGCATTTTAAAATACACTTGGTATAATTTTTGCAAAATTTCTATACAAATAATTATCTTTTCATGAATGTACTTTGTGATATTTCTGGAAAAGGAAGCCCCTGAAAGTAGTGGTTAAATTAAAATAAGTGTGCTATATTCCTAAAAATAATATTAAAACCAGGCAATAATCTCGTAGGATAGTTGAACATTTAAAAATTTAATGAAATCAATTTAAAAATCAATTGTATTTCCACACACTAGTAGCAAGCAACTGGAAAGTGAAAATTTAAAACAATACAATTTACAATGGAATAATAAATCATCAAGTACTTAAGAGTAACCCTAATGACATATGTGCAAGTCTTCCACAATGAGACATACAAAGCATTGCTGAGAAAATTTTGTTAAGATCTAAAGAAATGGAGACATAACATTTTTATAAATTGGAAGACTTACCATTGTTAGTTTGTCCATTGTATTAGAATTTATCTACAGATTTAATCTACAGATTTAATACAATTGGAATCCAAACCCCAGATAGTTCTGTGGACAAAACTGACAAGCTGAATTTAAAATCTGTGTGGAAATGCAAAGGATCTAGAATAACCATAACAATTTTGAAAAATATGAATAGTTTTAGGATCTAAACTTTCTGATTTTAGGGCTTGTCATAAAACTGTAGTAATCAGAACATTATGGTGGTAGTGTACAAAATAGACCAAATGCACCAATAGAATAGAGAATCCAGAAATAAACTGTCACATGTTTATGATCAATCAGTGGCCAATCAAGATTCAAAGTCAATTCAATGAAGAAAGAAAAGTTGTTTTTAACAAATTGTTCTTAGAGTAACCAAAACTTTGTACAGGGCAAATCAAACCTCAAATTCTACCACACTCTGTATACAAAAATTAATTTCACATAGATCACCGGCCTAAATATAAGTACTAGAATCACAAATCTTTTAGAAGAAAATGTAGTAAAATATTTTGATAACATTAATACAGGCAAATATGTTTTTAGGCAGGAAGCAAAAAGCACTGAATTTGAAAGAAGAAAAGTGATAAATTAGAGTTAACCAAAACTTAAAATATCTGCTAATCAAAAGACACTATTAAGAAATGAAAATATAAGCCACAGAATGGGAAAAATTATGTGTTAAAGGACTATTTTGGTTAATAGAAATGTTCTCTATTTCATATTGGGATATGAGTTATACTATATATAACTGTCAAAAGAAAAATAATCTACCAGTGGGAAATATATTAATTAAGACATGAAACTCAGAAGTAAGAAGATAGACATATTTAACTAAATGAAATATACATTTTAGTAGTCAAAAATATCTCATCAACATATTTAACTAAATGAAATATACAACATTTTAGTGACCAAAAATATCCCATCAAAAGGCAACTGAAAACAATGATCTGTAAAAATCATTTGAAATGATGATAATTGTAGAAAAACAGGCATGTAGTATACAGGCATATAATAATAACAGGCAAATTAAAATGGTGTTCAAGTAAGAATTTTGCTCAAACTTAGTAACAATTTATGAAAACAAAAAGAAATCTCATTCACACCCATCAACCTGGCAAAAAACTTAAAGAGCTGTCACACAGATTAGGATTGGAACTTTGAAAAAAGTAAAAAAAGGATTACTCTATAATATTTTTGGCAGAATTGTGAGGTGTTATATCATTGGGGGAATATTCTGAAGATTATTCAGAATATATATTGTATATATATTGTATATATACAATATATATATATTGTATGTATGTATACAATGTATGTATACAATGTATACAATGTATGTATACAATATATACAATATATATATTGTATATATATCTTGTATATTAAAAATACAGATATTTTTTGAATGAGAGCTTCTCAGTCTTGGCACAGTTGATGTTCTGGCCAGACCTGTGTAGGAGAATGTGTCTTGTGCACTGTAGGATATTTACAGCATCCCTGGCCTGCACCCACCCTCCTCAGTGTGACAACTTAAATTGTCTCTGGATGTTGTTCAAGGTCCTCTGAAGGACAAAAATGCCCCTGATTAGAACCACAGTTTTAAGTTAACCTCTCAAAAGATTTTTGTTGCGTTGTTATAGTAGCAATTTTGATAAAGAATATGAAAGACCATCAAAAGCATAAATAGCCTGGTGACACTGTGGACACCAGGTGTGTGACACCACCGATATAATGAGTTAGCAATATACTGGTTGATTAGGGGGACTTCCATAAGATACTATTGAATAGGAAGAAAAAAAGGGAAACAATCTAAAAAAAAAGGTTCTTCCAAAATATAAAGAGTATTTATGATTTTCAAAGGATTCTATTTGTACATTTGAATTAAACTTGTGTCACTATGCACATAATAAAATAAATAAATAAAATGGTTGAACATTAAACAACTAAATTTTAACATGGTTGTGACTGGCTAATATATCAGTCTGTCAGCATATTTATAAACATATGAGCAGATATTCTAGTGAGAAGAGGAGATACAACAAGGTAAAGAAGTAATATTAGTCTCTAGGTTTATGTGGAAGATACAGAATAACTTTGTTTCAACAATGTATTATAAATGATGTAATTTTAAAACCATTTCATCCAATTATCATACCTCTTTCTGCATTTATGATTTCCTTTTGAGAAGTAAAAATGATTCTGTGGTCACTTAATTGTTGCAGTCTTGGAGCCCTTGCCAAGTGTTGATGGGTGTTTGAAATAAGAGCCAAGCTGTGTTGGCACACTCCTCAGATTCATTCCCTGGTCCAATCGGACAGCACTCAGACTAGCAGACACACAAAGGCAGTCTGAGACCCATGCCAACATGTGTCCTTTCAGACTATGCCAGACTTTGACCAGGCTGCATGTTGAGTAATGAACAGCCTACCATATTAGTGGCAGTATCTTGGTACCTGTCCACAAATCCCTTTTTTCACCTACTGAACCAGAGATAGAATGATGAACTATCAAGAATTATGGAATACACCATCATGTCCTGCTGTGTACGTGCACTGGAGATCTGTTATGGGACCATTCTAAAAACATTCTAAAAGAGTGAAATAAAGTAACCATATATAGGGTATAAATTAAGAGTTCAGTATTCTGAGTTCAAATCCCAGTCCTAACACTTACCTAGAGGTGAGACCATGGACATATTACTTAGCTTCTCTAAGCCTTTTTTCTTCTCTAAACCATTTGTAAAGTGAGAAATAATATTACCTACCCCGTTGTGTTGTTACAAATAGTTAATAATATTCTTAAAGCAGTTAGAACAGCACTTATACAATCATTATATAAATGGTTGCTATTACTATTATTCCGCTGTTGAAAATATTGACACTATAAAGTATGTAAGTCGACATAAAATGTATTTCTCTGTTCTTACTGTGCTGATGAAACTAAAATAAGAGATTTTGTGCTGATCCTTGATTAGGTGGGACCTTAACAAAGTGAAGTAATTTTTTAGACATGATGAAGTAAGAGTGAAATAGCACAGGTTACACAGACAACAGAAGAGAGTTAGAAATCTATGGTCTTGGTACCTAACATAGCATACATGAAATGGACCGTAAACATCAGTGTACCTTGGAGTCTTTGAACAATAGACATTGTTAAGCTCCACCCATCCTGGGAGATTTTGATTCAGTGAATGTGGTATGGGTTCTGGTTATAGGAATAGTTAAGAAGCTTATACGTGGTTATTAAAGTCAACTGGCATGGATACCAAAGATACAGAACAGATTTAGCAAAGTGATTGACCCGGCCTTGCCCCAGGTCTACATTCTACGAAGGCTTGGAGAGCCTATATCAACTGTAATATGTATGGCATGGTTAATAACTGCCAAGTTTGTATTTCTATCATATGCTCAAGAGCATTCTGTCTTTAATTATTTGGGTTGAATAACATAAAACTGTTCCATTTCTCTGCTGGCCATCAAACTGTGCATCTTGTCAAGTGGAAGAGCTGACAACTTGATGTTAATGAGAAAACCAATGTGCATATTTTGAGATAGGTCATTTTAGAGAATTGATTGTTTAAATTGATTCATTTCCACATAAATGTGTTTCATGAGTTTGATATTTAATGAAGTATGTTATTTTGTATACATATGTATTCGTTTTTATTTTTGGTGAAATCATTCTGGTTGAAATGCATTTATAATTTCAAAAAGCACATTTGTACCAATACACTGAATAGAGTGTTGAACTTAAAAGAACCGTAGAACTGGCAGTGATCTTGATAAGCTGGACTCACATTCTCATTTTATAAATGAGAAGGCAAGGAGGCTAAGGCTCTCAAATATTAATTGACCTTTACAAGGTCTCAGATCTCATTAGTGGCTTTCCAAGTTCTAGAAGACTATTTGTCTGACTGCAAAGCCAATATCCTTCACTAAGCTTGCTGGCTTTCAAATCTGAGTTTGTATTTTTGTTTTTGTCATCACATTTTTATTAATATTTGGGGAGAAGATTTGGAAGTTATACAAATGAAACTTTTCTATGATTAAATTTGTTATTAAAAACTTAATGGGGTATTTAAATAACTCTTCAAACATCATTAATTTGCTAATCCCAAACACTTTTTTGTCTATGAATGAGGAGCCTATTTAATATAACCTTTTAAATATAAGCAGATGAAATTGAATCCTTTCCTCACTGTGAATGTGGTAGCAATAAGATTGTTGGCTGGTGCTTAAGTGGTCTAAAAATCTTCTGTGATACTTTTTTCTCCTTTACCCAGATTGAGTTAATTCACTTCATTAGAGCATGCTCGGCAAACATACAGAGCTGAGCTGTGCCAGCTCTGTAAATCTTTCCCATCTCAGTTTAGACCAGGCAGAGCAGATGCAGACTCTGCTAGGTAAAGAATGGCCCCCTAGAAGGGCACCCGTAAAGAACGGGTTAATAGAATCTTTTCCAGTACAGGATTTTTAAAAGAATAATAAATATGGGCTAAATTCTGCTTGACCTTTTATTTAATGAGAGGAAAGTCTTTGAAAAAAACACACAAAACCTATCAAGGTAAATATCACAGAAAGGGCACTGAACATGTGCAGAGGTTTTGCATGGCTTCTATTTCATTGGATACAATACGATTTTCCCTTAACATTTGATGCTTATAATGTAGTTCTTAATATTTTTAGCTTAATATAAATTTTAATTATTGAATTTATTTTAGAGAAGTTTAAGTTTTATAGGAAAATTGAGCATGAAGTACAGAGACTTCCCATAAACTTCCCTCTGCCTACCCGCCCCCCATTTTCCCTATTATTAACAGCTTGCATCAGTGAGGAACATTTGGTATAACTGATGAACAAACGTTGATACATTATTTTTAACAGAAGTCCATTGTTTACATTAGGATACACTCTTTTTGTTCTTTGGTTCTATGGATTTTGCCAAATGTATAAAGTTATACACGTACCTCATTCTAATACTATACAAAATATTTTCACTACCCTGAAAATTTCCTGTCTTCCACATAGTTATTTCCACCAGTAAACCTTTAACAATTAATTTTTTTAGTCTCTGTAGTTTTCACTTTTTCAGAATGTCATATAGTTGGAATCTTACAATGTGTAGCCTTTTCAGATTGGTTTCATTCACCTAGTAATGTGCATTTAAAGTTCTTCCATACCTTCCCGTAACTTGATAGTTGTTTTTCCTAATTGCTGAACAATATTTTATTTTATGGATGTACATGCCACTGTTTTTTTATCCATTCAACTATTGAAGGACATCTTGGTTGCTTCTATTTTTTGGAAATTATGAATAAAGTTTCTATAAATATTCATAGGCAGGATATTGTGTGCACATAAGTTTTCAGCACATTTGGTTAAAGACCTAGGAGCACAATTGTTGTATTACATGGTAAGAATATGGTTAGCTTTTTTAAAAAACTGCTGCACCATTTTGTACTCCAACCAACAATGAATGATGGTACCTGTTTCTCCACATCTCCACCAGTATTTTGTGTTGTCAGTATTTTGGATTTTGGCATTTTTAATAGGTGTGCGGTGGTATATCATTATTATTTTAATATGCAATTTCTTAATGACATGTTATTGACATCTTTTTCTATGTTTGTTTGACATATGTATATACATATATATATATATATATATATATATTTTTTTTTTTTTAGGGAGGTGTTGGTTCAAAGCTTTAACCTGCTTTTGTTTTTCTTATTTTTGAATTTTGAGTGTTCTTTTATATTTTGAATACTGTTCTTCTATTAGCTATGTATTTTGCAAAATTTTCTCCCAGTCTGTGACTTGTCTTTTCATTCCCTTAAGAGAAAATTTTGCAGAGCAGAAGTGTTTAATTTTAATGAAGTTCAACTTATGATTTTTTTCTTTCATGGATCAGGCTTTTGGTGTTAGTCTAAAAAATCATTGTCAATCCTGAGGTCACATAGATTTTCTTTTCTGTTATCTTCTTAAAGTTTTATAGTTTCATATTTTACTTTAGGTGTATGGTCCATTTTGGTTATTTTTTGTAGAAGTATAAGGTCAATATCTAAATACGTTTTTTTTGTTTGTTTGTTTTTTGTTTTTGTATGTGGCAAGTTGTTCCAGCATCACTTTTTGAAAAGGCTATTCTGTCTCTATTGGATTGCCTTTGCCCCTCGTGAAAGATTGATTGACTATATTCATGTGGGTCTATTTCTGACTCTATTATGTTTCATTGATCTATGTGCCTATTCTTTCACTAATATCACACTATTGTGATTACTGTAGCTTTATAACCAGTCTTGAAGTAGGTAGTGTCAGTCCTCTGATTTTGCTCTTCTCTAATATTACATTGGCTATTCTGGGTCTTTTGACTTTCTTTATAAACTTTAGAGTTTGCCAATTTCCAAAAAGTAACTTGCTGAGACTTTTGGTTGGGATTGCATTGATTCTACAGATCAATTTGGGAAGAACTGACATTTTGACAATATTGCATCTTCCTATCTATGAATATAGACTATCTCTGCCTTTATTTAGAGCTTTGATTTCTTTCATCAGGTTTTATAGTTTTCCTCATATAGACCTCATATACATTTTGTTAGATTTTTACCTAAGCACTTTTTGATGCTAATGTAAATGGTGTTGTGCTTTAAACTTCAGATTCCAATTGTTCATTGCTGGTATATAGGAAATCCATTGACCAGTGAAAACATCTGGACATTGAGCTTTCTGTTTTGGAATGTTATTTATTTGATTCAATATCTTTAAAGTTTATTCAGATTATCTGCTTCTCCTTGCATAAATTTTGATAGATTGTGTCTTTCAACAAATTGATTCATTTCATCTGTTACCAAATTTGTGAGCATATAGGTGTTCATAATATTCCTTGATTAAATGTTCATGGATTCAGTAGCAATAGTCCCTCTTTTATTTTTGATATTAGTAATTTGTGTCTTCTCTCTTTTTTTCTTGGTTAGTCCGAGTAGGGGTTTATCAATCTTTTCAAAGAATCAGATTTTGATTTCTTAGATTTTCTCTATTTTTTTCATTTCAATTATATTGATTTCTGTTCTGATTTTTATTATCTTTTTTCTTTCGCTTACTTTGGAATGAATTTGTTCTTATTTCCTAGTTTCTGAGGGCAGAAGCATAGATTATTAATTTTAGATCCCTTCTAATACATGCTTTCAATGCTATTAATTTCACTGTACTGTTTTTGATGCATCCCACATACATTGATAGGTTGTGGTTTCATTTTCATTTATTTTAAACTATTTTGAAATTTCTCTTGAAACCTTTTATTGATCTACATATTATTGAGAAGTCTCAAAATCTGCAAATATTTTGGAATTTTCCAGGTGTCCTTCTGTTACTGATTTCTAGTTTAATTCCACTGTGGTCTGAGAGCATACTTTATATGATGTCTGTACTTTCAAATGTATTAAGGTGAGTTTTATGGCCCAGAATGTCAGGTACCTTGGTGAATGTACCATGTGAGCTTGAGAAGAATGTGTATTCTGCTGTTGTTTGATGAACTATTCTATAAATGTCAATTAGATCCAGTTGACTGATTGTCCAGTTTAGTTCAGCCACATTCTTACTGATTTTCTGCCTCCTGTATGTGTCCACTACTGATAGAGGAGTGTTGAACTCTCCAAATGTAATAGTAGATTTATCTAGTTCTCTCTGCAATTCTATCAGTTTTTCCTCACATATTTTGACATTCTGTTATTAGGCACATAGATATTAAGGAATGTTATGTCTTCTTGAAAAATTGATCCTTTTAACTTTATGTCATGCATTTTTT
Source organism: Lipotes vexillifer (assembly GCF_000442215.2). Lineage (NCBI taxonomy): Eukaryota > Metazoa > Chordata > Mammalia > Artiodactyla > Lipotidae > Lipotes > Lipotes vexillifer. Next base: position 1,121,222 of record NW_006783733.1, on the reverse strand, counting down.
ATAATTCTTATTGCTCTGAAGTTGGCTCTGCCTGAAAGTAATATAGATATTCCCATTTTCTTTTGAAGAATGGTAGTCCGGCATATATTTCTCTGTCTTTATATTTAAAGTGGGTTTCTTCTAGACAACATATAGATGAGTCTTTTTCTTTTTTCTGCTCTGAGATTCTCTGTCTTTTAATTGTTTTATTTAGACTATTCACATTTAAAGCGATTATTAATAGTTACTATTATATCTCTTATACTTTAACTGTTTTCTATGTGTTGCCATTGTTCTTTGTTTCTTTTTTATCTCCCACTCTTTCTACTTTCTTTGGTTTTGAGAAATTTATATGATTCAATATTCTTTCCTCTCTTAGCATATCAGTTATGCTTCTTTTAAGGTGCTTAGTGATTGCCTTTGAGTTTTAAATATATGAGTAATATGAATCCCCTTCTAAATAACACTACAGCTTTATAGGTACCTTATAAGAGTATTTTATAAAAGTACCTTATAACAGAGTATTTCCAATTCCTCTCTCCACTTGCTTTTCATATGACTATCATTTATTTCAATTATCCACAAGCTATAACCACCAAATACAGCATTACTATTGTTTTGAACAAATTGTTAAATTAAGAAAAGAAAATTTTATATATTACCTTTGTTTATTACGTCCCCAATATTCTTCCTTTCTTTATGTAGATCCAAGTTTCTAACCTATATAGTTTTCCTTCTCTTTGAATAACTTCTTTAACCTTTCTTACAAGGTAAGCCTACTTGTGGTAAAGTCTATTTTTCTTGTCTGAGAGGGTCTTTATTTCTCCTTCATGTTTGAGGAGTAATTTCACTCTAAATAAAATTTTAGCTTGGTGTTTTCTTGCTTTTTTTCTTTCAACACTTTAAATATTTACTCCACTCTTCTTGCTTACATAGAGGAAATATTTCAGAAGATAAGTTTGATGTAATTCTCATCTTGCTCCTCTATAGACATGGTGTTTCCCTCTTCCCCCTGGATTATTTCAAGATTTTCTTTGCCTTTGATTTTCTTCACTGTAAATATAATACACCTAAATAATTTTTGATATTTATCCTGTTTAGTGTTATCTGAGAATTCTGGATCTGCAGTTTGGTGTCTGTCATTAGTTTTGGAAAATTCTCAGCCACTATTATTACCTCAATTATTTTCTGTTTCTTTTTCCCATTCTTCTCCTTCTGGTATGTCCATTACACATAAGACTACACTTTTTGCAATTGGCCTACAGTTCTTGGATATTCTGTTTCATAGTTTTTGTTTGTTTGTTTGTTTTTCTCTTTGCATTTTAGTTTCGGAAGTTTTTATTGACATATCTTCAAACTCACTGATTATTTTCTCAACAACTGTGTGTGGTCTACTGATGGGCTCATCAAAGTCATTCATTTCTGTTAGAGTATTTTTGAATTCTATCATTTCCTTTGTTTCTTTCTCAGAGTTTCTACATCTTTGCTTATATTTCTATCTGTTTTTGCATGTTGTCTACTTTTACTATTAGAGCCTTTAACATGCTATATTTAACATATTACTTTTCCCATTACAGTCCTTAGCAAAGTTATTTCAAATTCCCAATTTGAAAATTTCCAAATATATGCCATATCTGAGTCTGGTTCTGATGCTTGATCTGTTTATTCAGACTATATATTTTACTCCTTTAGCAAGCCTTGCAATTTTTTTGTTGAAAGCCATACATGATGTATCAGGCAAAAAGAACCTGAGGCTTTATGGTTGTCTGGCTAGAAGTTAGTCTTTGTTTATGCTTTGCTAAAGCTGTGATGTCAGAGGCTAAACTTTGCTCTGGTCTTCTTATTTGTGCCCCCTGTGTTTTATCTGGTTATCCCTAAACACTCTTTAAAAAGCATTGGAGTCTTTCAGTTCTTTTAGTATAATCCCCTTGTATTATACAGGAGAATTATTGATGTGGTGGTAGAGGTGGGTTTGTGGAAGCACTGTATAGTGTCCTATGATTAGGTCACAGTCTTTTTTTTTAAACTTTTTATTTTATATTGGAGTATAGCCAATTAACAATGTTGTGATAATTTCAGTTGCACAGCAGAGCAACTCAGCCATACATATACATGTATACTTTCTCCCCCAAACTCCCCTCCTATCCAGGCTGCCACATAACATTAAGCAGAGATTGCTGTGCTATACAGCAGGTCCTTGTTTGTTACCCATTTTAAATATAGCAGTGTGTACATGTCACTCCCAAACTCCCTATCTATCCATTTCCCCCACCCTTTCCCCCTGGTAACCAAAAATTCATTCTCTAAGTCTGTGAGTCTGTTTCTGTTTTGTAAATAAGTTCATTTGTATCATTTCTTTTTAGATTCCACATATAAGGGATATCATACAATATTTCTCTTTCTATGTCTGACTTACTTCATTCAGTATGACAATCTCTAGGTCCATCCATGTTGCTGCAAATGACATTATTTCATTCTTTTTAATGGCTGAATAATATTCCATTGTATATATGAACCATATCTTCTTTATCCATTCCTCTGTCAAAGGACATTTAGGTTGCTTCCATGTCTTGGCTATTGTAAACAGTGGGAATATTTCCAGAGAAAAACATGGCCCAAAAGGATACATGCACCCCAATGGTCAGTCTTTTAGTGAGCCTGAATTGGCTATTTCCTTTCTCTCAGATGGATTAAGTTTTGATAAAATTCCAATAGGTTACATTCTGGTATGACAGTGTAATAGATCCCTTGAGGTTAAGTGTTGTTAAAGAGAACATAGGACCCTGAGGGTATTTCAAAATAATTTCATCTTTTTCCCTTCTCCTACTGGAAATAAGAAAGGATTTTTCTCAGATCTTCACATTAAGACTCTGGTAAAAGGTCCCTGGAATTAAAACTCACAAAAACATGAACCTCCCTCCCCTAAAACTGGGCCTCTGGAACATTTAATTCTTGGACTAACTTCCTCATAGTTTTAACTGAATTTTAGTTATTTTTATGGGAAGAAAAAAACTGATATTATTAAAAAGTAATCTATTCAACTATTTACATAAATTTATTATCAAACTTTTACATCAAAATTTACATTAAGCTATAACTATTTAGTTATTTCATAAGTGAACAAGTGCATCTTCTTTATTTATACTCACAAAATAGGCACATTTTTATACACTACAGCGTATGCACACCCACTGTATATAATAACTTTAAATACAATATTGGAAGTTGCTTGTAAGTGAGGTGACATTTGTGAAACTTAACCTGGGGTCCAAAACTCAGATATTTATCCCTGTATAAAAGATAAAATATTTAAAAACAGTTAGCAACATCCAATACAATATACCTTGCTCTAGAAGACCTTAAAGTTCTTAATAAAGTCATCATAATTTAATGATTTTATGTCAATGTAAAGAAAATGAAAAATAATATTACTTTCATTTATACTTTTGATGGGTCTAATGGTCAAAACTTTAGTGAAGAACATATGGTTTACCATGACCAAAGAAAAGTTTGAAAATTAACAGCATATTCTGCTGAAGGTATAACTCGGTGACAGATATAGTTTGTCAATACAAAGCACATACAAAAGTTATTTATACTTTATGTGTTGTATTAACTTTAGAAAAATTGATACTCATTTCTGTTACTCTTAAAACAAATTCTAATGTTAATCAAAATAATGTTAACTAAATAAATACTTAGAAACACATATTATTCTCATAAATAATAACTAACAAAGTATCAATGATGATATTTAAAATAAGTAAAACAAGCCAGAGAGAGAAAGACAAACACTGCATGGTACCATTTAAATGCAGAATCTAAGAAAAAAAGTCAAACTCACAGAAACAGAGAGTAGAAAAGTGGTTGCCAGGGGCTAGAGGGTGGGAGAAATAGGGAGGGGTAAAGATACAAACTTTCAGCTATAAGATGAATAAGGTCTGAGGATCTAATTTAAAATATGGTGACTATAGTTGATAGCACTATATTACAATAATTGAAACGATAATAAAGTATAACTTAAATGTTCTCACCAAAAAAAGAGATAAATATGTAGAATCTTTTACTAACTAGATTTGGGGAATCCTTTCACAGTGTATACATATATCAAATCACCACAATGTACAACTTAAATATGTTACAATTTTATTTGTTAATTATATCTTAATAAAGCTGAAAAATATTAAAAAGAGAAAAAAGAAATAACATGTAAAAGCCATGTGAAATAAAATAAATTTGTATCTATATAAAAAATTAAATTAAAATTAATTTTAAATTACCTTGGTTTTCATATGACAATTGGGTATCTTCACATATACCCAATTATCCTTAGGGAAACAAACCCAAGCATTTTTATTTACACTAAAAATAGTCTTTGGAGTTAACAGAGTAATTAAATCGTCTCCCACTTCCCCAAAAAGGTCAATGGAGGGTGTTGATCAATGTGTCTGAGATGGTCTGAATATTCAAGAGGATTTGTATATTTGAAATAGTCACATCAAACTTGTCAGTCAGTATTTCTGGAGTTTTTTTTTCTTACCAGATGTCTTGGGGTGGCAAATGTAGCTTTCTATTTCTTCTATACCACCTTCTAGCTTCGGAAAAATTTTTGCTCCACTGGTTGGTAGAACCATTACCTGAGGAGAGCAATGGTTATGGCAGAGGTAATGATGAAGGATGGTGGGTCTCAGTGACTCCGATGGCCATAGATTCCATGCTCCTTGAAAAGTCCCACTGTTTGCATATTTCAGCAACCAGAGCCTCCCCCAAAACGTTTTGTGCAGGACTCTGTCATTCCTATTGCCTGCACTAGCACTGTCCCTCCTTTTCAATCCTGTAAAAAGGAGTTCCGTTTGAATGACTTGCCCATGTTGGACCACAGCCTGAGCAGCAGGTGGTCTGAATGGCAGTTTATACCAAACAGGGTTCAAGTCCCTGGGTAACCACTTGGTTGCTGTGTGACATTGAGCAAGTCTGTCACCTTCTTAAAGTCATAATATTCTACCAAAAAATAGAGAGTAAGTTAAAATAAACATAATGTAGGAATGGGAAAAAATGATACCTACCTCACAGGGTGTTTTGAAAATCAAATGAGATAGTTCTATTACTTCAGTGTATTACAGTGTATTCAGTGTATTACAATATTACATTGTATTATTACAGTGTTATAATAGAATAACATTGAAAAGAGGACACTTTTACATATTACTTATTTCTTTCTAAAGTATAATATGAAAATGCTTAGGTATTACCAGGTTTGATTAGTGTATTTTTTTTTTTTTTTTTGCGGTACACAGGCCTCTCACTGTTGTGGCCTCTCCCGTTGTGGAGCACAGGCTCCACGCGCAGGCTCAGCGGCCATGGCTCACGGGCCCAGCCACTCCACGGCATGTGGGATCTTCCCAGACCGGGGCACGAACCTGTGTCCCCTGCATCGGGAGGTGGACTCTCAACCACTGCGCTACCAGGGAAGCCCCTGATTAGTGTATTTTTTATGGAGTACTTTATGAGTACTTATTTAGTCACTGTTTGGAATATCATGCCATGTCAGTTTCTCCAGTTGAGCCAAATTATAAAGCTGAATTTTGGAAACCAGGGTGTGAGAACCATGAAGACAGAGACTTGGTTTCTTGTATTCTGTATCCCCAGTGCTCTGTTTAGTGCCTAGAAAGTGATCAATAAATATTATTTTATATATTAAATACTGAAAAGCATGCTTTTGGAATGATAAAGAAACATGACTCTGAACAAGGAGAAATGTGCTTAGGTAGGTGGGTAGATAGATTAGTATCTAAGAGCAACTATATAAAATAATTGTTTTTCATTCTGTTATAATGTAATCTTTCCACTTTCAGCAGAAGTATAATATGCACTGTGGTTACAAATAGGAATCTAAGAACTTAGCACAGGCCATCATATGCCATGCAAATTATTCATTATAATTCCAACCCTGACAGGGACAAGGACTCTTGCAGCTGAGTTGTGAGGCCTATCTCTAATGACAAAGAGAAACAAATAAAACCTGCCCAGCATTATCAGGCTCTAGAATAAATTTTTCTCACTACCCAGGAAGGATTAGGAATCTGAGGCCCAAATCGAGGTAGTACATTAAGTTTCTTTTTCCCAAACCTATTTTTTTTTCCCAAACCTATTTTTAATGTAGCTCTAAAGAGGAATTTTGCTCATTTACCTAATTTACTAAGTCATTAACCTGGAGTTAAATTATTCATCAAAATGTTTTTGATAATGCTTCTATATTGTTTTATACTATTTACACCCTAAATGTCTTATTTAAGTCTATATCCTCATGCTTCACACAACTGTCATGGAGAGGGTGTCCAATAAAGACTTGCTAATCTTGCTTCATAAAGATCTTTTTAAAAAATAAATCTCTCATTTCCAGATGATTTAGACTAACTAAATTGGTAATTTTACCCTTACTTAATATGCTTCTAAAACATGCTTAAATTTTCTACAACCTCTTGAGAACACAAAGCTTGAGTATAAATTCACAGAACAGACAGTAAAAAGCACAGCTGGTAAACCACAATGCAAATTTGCAAACCCTTGTGTTGCTTGATTTAGTTCAGTTAATTACTGTTTATTTTGAATAATTATGCTATAGTCTGTAGTTTAAAAAACATTTTTGTCTGAGTAAATTGATAGAAATATTTATCAATGTCTCTAGTTAATGCTTTAATTTTCCCCGGATAATCACTCTGGAATGCAAAATTTATCACACTGGTCTTCATAATAGGAGTTGATATATGCTTAGCCTTCTCTTTTAAATATTTTTTGCTTTATCTTGGTTTTGATGAAGTGATGAATGTTAGTGGTAAACCTGGGAATTCAGACTACCATCTGTTTGATCCACCTGCTAAACCCTTACGTCAACTGATGCTAAGGTGCCATTGAATAAAACAAAGGCATTGCTTCTGGCATTAATGTAAATCTAAAAAAAGTTCTGGTTATAATGGGTTTACATTACTTGCCTTTGCACAGTTTATTTCCCCCCAAACACATAGATTTAAAGAATAAAATCCAAGGGAAAATGTTATGGTCTCTAAAACCTTCCACTGTTCTTAAAGTTTTATTTTAAACAGTAGTTGCTGCTGCCAAGTGTATTTGTTTCCCAGTGTTAATGAACAATAACTTAAATAAAAGATGTCTGCTTTCTTGTTACTGACTGTGGTAGGAATAAGCAAGCACCTCAGCATTCAGCCTTTAATTCTTAATCAGATACTTCCTACCTCTTCCCAATCTATTATTCTCTCCTTAATATGGCTCAAGGGGTAGTGAAGGTTGGCTAGCATGCCATAGTCTAGTGAGATTTGACCACAAAGCTGGTGCTGGCAATGGTCATCTCTTACAAGCAAAGTGCTTGGCCTGAATAACCCAAGGACGTGAAATTCTGCATAAAAGTACCAACGAATTTTAATAACTTGAGTGGTATTTAATTTGTCCTGGACTTATAGTCAATAAACAGCATTAGAGTATCAAGTCAACATCATTTGATCATGACTTAGGTGTTTGCCAAAATCACCCTCTCCATCCTTTTAAACCTTGATTCATTTTTCTAAAATGTAATTTTCCTAACTGTAATTAAATTACAGCTGTACTTTAGTTTTTAAATAATATCTATATTGTAGAACATAAATCTCTTACAGGTAAGAAACGTGAAGTCATAGAAAAGCCTGTCTCATATTTTTAGTACTTTTGAAACAATATTAAATAAGCTAATGATAATTTTAAAGAAATATCAGAAGTGAAGCAATAAAGAAGATTGTAATCAATGCTTATTTTCTCCTTACTTTCCCTAATATGCTTCCTTAACATATTTGTGTTAAGGGAGTGTTCCTACTTTAGAATGAAGAACTGATATAGTGAGAATTGATGCTGGGCCAGGAATTGACAATTGAGCCAGTGAGCAGACAATGCCCCAAGACAATTTGTGATGTGTTTTACAACAAAAGAAGCAAACAGGGTCAACAGCTTTCATTTATTTTGGGCCAACTGTCTTTGAGAATAAAAATTATGAACTATTTTGCCCTATCCCCTTTGCATATAGGCATATACAGGAAATTTTTCAGAGATTCAGACATCAATGATAACATAGATTTGATAACTTGTGGTTAAAATTCAAAGGGATATAAACCAGAATCAGGAAACCAGCAAATTTATTCAAAATAGTTAAAATCTGGAAATAATCCAACAAGATAATAAATATTTTTTTAAAAAATTAGGATATATTTATGCAATGGAATACTACTGAGCTATTAAAAAAGGTGAATCTCAATAAATTTCTGAGCACAAGAAGCTGGTTACAAAGAGTATGTACTTTATAATCCTATTCATGTGAAATCTTATGACAGGCCAAAGTTATCCATGGTGATAAAAATTAGATGTCTTGGCCTGATCAAAATGTTTGATGGGGATTTGGCTGCCCAGGGTTATAATGAAACTTTCCTGAATGAGGGAAATAAAATGTAATTAAGATGGGATCGTGCTTTCATACATGTACATGTTGGTGAAAATTAGATAAACTGTATACTTCATATGTGTGCATTTTGTAGCACTGAAATTACATCTCAAAATCAATTAAAAGAAAATAGATAATCAGGGGACTTGGAGAGCTGAAAGCTCCAGGTAACAATGTCAAGGAGACCATGCATGGGAATCAGTTTCTCTCATCCTGCTTTAGACTTAAGTCGAGGATAGTGACCCAAGTCTGTTGTGCACTAGCATTGGCAGGGGACCAGGTTATTTATTATATTTCTTCATTTCTTCCAGATATATCAACTCATCAACACAGTATTAGGCACTACATATAAAATGGTGGGCAATGGTTACTAACCTTGTAAGCTTAAAGTTAAGAGAATATTAACCAAACAACTGAAAATATGAAACAAGACAGTCATGGCGAGGACTCTCACAACAGATGTGTGGACAAAGGCTGAGCATCAGCTTCTGAATGACAAGTTATAACACCCCCGTACATATTGACATGAAACACACTATAGCATTCCTATGTATTTAATGTTCATCTAGCAAATTTTGGATGCCAACTCACCAAAGTAAATATTGCTGCTTTGTTCATTCTCTTTGCATGCTTATTAACTAGTTCTCATAAATAACTGTTGCTTTGTTCAGTATGTACTCATGTCCTTTAATCCTCTACCTAGAGCTTGATAGTCAATCAGTTCTCAGGATAGGGATTTTTATAACCTGTGATTATCCAATTAATATTTTGATGGATATTTTCCTGAAGAAAACAACATTTCATAGTATTGATGTTCTGGTAGTTTTTTTTGTTTTTTTAATTAAGAATTATTTCTTTTTCTTATTTTTAGTTTATTTATTTATGGCTGTGTTGGGTCTTCGTTTCTGTGTGAGGGCTTTCTCTAGTTGTGGCAGGCGGGGGTCACTCTTCATCGCAATGCTCGGGCCTCTCACTATCGCAGCCTCTCTTGTTGTGGAGCGCAGGCTCCAGACGCGCAGGCTCAGTAATTGTGGCTCACGGACCTAGTTGCTCCGCGGCACGTGGGATCTTCCCAGACCAGGGCTCGAACCCGTGTCCCCTGCATTGGCAGGCAGATTCTCAACCACTGTGCCACCAGGGAAGCCCAATGTTCTGGTAGTTTTGAGTTAACCCTACTGAGTTTAAGAATTACTCAGACTCTAGGTAGAAAAAGAAACCGTAGAGTTACATAAGCCCACCTATAAATAAAATCTAAACCAAAACACAATATTTTCAAAATTTATTCTCCAAGGCAGAACATCTCACATACAAGAAAGCAAGGCATTCATACGAAACAGGCAATTGTGAGGTAGCTTGCCAGGCTGTGTTACTAGCAACAGAGAAGTGAATATTTTCATATTCTTTTTTTTCCCCAAAATTAAGTGTATTCAAAAATATCTCAATAGTTGTCCTCTTTCTTATTTTGGATTTTTTTGGAGTGAAAAGATGAGGTTTCAGTTTTTAAAATAAGGAATTTTTCAAAGCCCAAATCTTATTTTACTCACGTTGAAGTTTCTGATTAAGTATGCTATTAAGTGGATGGAATATCATCATGCTTGTTAGGTTGTGATTTTGCGTTTTCTTTTCCTTTCACACTTATATTTTCTTTTTTAATTAAATTTTATCAATGGATAAATTTTTAACGACAAAATGGCAAGGGGAAATGAGAGTATGAGTGAAAGTGACAATATAAACATTACTGTACATAACAGTTCATTAGTTATAAAGATCAAATCAGAAATCATTTCATGATGCCAGTGAAGTGTTACTAAATATATTACATGTTTAAATCCATAAAAGCTATGACTGTGGCTTTAAAAAAGACTGTATCCTTCTTAGATTTAAAAACTGTGTACTTATTATTAATGCTGTCTGTGGAGTGGCTGCTTCAAAAAATAAAACCTTGATTCTTAGAAAAATATAATATTGGAATAAAGAAGACACTTGTATCTCTCAAGGGCTTTATGTATCCCACTGACAAAAGTCTGCATAAAGAAAAGCAACCAGAGATGGTCCTGGATGCTTAGAGTTTTAGGTGAAGGCTTGGAATGAATGATGAATTACAACTGAGTTGTCTTCAGAGGCAACTGAATTGCCATTAAGAAAGATTAGAATCTGTGGACTAATTTAACAGTACTAAGTATCTCCAGGAAACAACCATGATGTGATTGGGAAAGCTAAAATGAAAAAGGAGTTTTAGAAGAGAAAATAAAATTCTTTATTAAGGTAAAAAGATCAAGGACAATATCACATACCTTTGACAGAAGAAAAAATTGATAACTGAGAATGTACATTCATTTAATTTTTTTCAAATTCATTTTATTTTTTAAGTTCTTTTTCTTTCTAGTAAACCTTGTGCTTGTATAACTAGATTATAATTCTGTTATGAAAATGTGAATAGGGATGAAATTACTGAACTAATAAGAATAGTATGGTTTTCACAAATGCAAGTTCAAAACATTAAAAAAATAAACTAAACAAATAAAAGTAACTATAAGACAGGCATGGATAGATGCTATATTCAGTTACTCATCAATTAATTTACTTATACTCAATTTAATGAGTATTTTTATCTTGCTCTGATTTAAGGTGAACTAATTCAGTATTACTTAAGCAGAATAGGGAGAAAAAGTTATCTTACATTGAGAAGTTTTGATCTAGATTTCTATTTCAATATATTCATGCACCCTAAATAATTAATTTAAGGTTCATGGAATACAAATATATTTAGAAAGCACGCCTTTTACTTTTACATCTAAATGATTCAAATGGTTTATATTGATCAATTTTTGTGAATAAATCTCAAATTTAAATTGTTCATTTGTACCTCAAAATTCCTCATCAGTTCAAGATAGATAGTTTTATATGGATATGGATTTTATGCTTCTCATATTTATTATATTTAAAAGAACACAAGATTTATACTTCTGGCTGTGTCACAGACAACAATTAGATACTCCTGCTGAGAATTTTAAAAAGTGGATTAAAAATAAATAAACAAACAAAAACAGCCTTCAGCAAGGATTTGGGGATGCAAAATCTTGAAATACAGAGAAGGGAATTGGGATAAACCCTGTATTTGCAGCTACTTTTACCTTCAAAACCTTTGCCAATTCACAGGGCAGGTTATGGACGCTATGCAAAAAGCCATGTAATATATATTTCCAAAAATGAACCAACTTTAAAAATAAATAACCAACTTTTTAAAAAAAGAAAACTTGAACTGGCCACTTTACAAAAGCAGGCACCCAAATGGGTACAATTACAATGCAAATTAAAAACACAGTGAAATGGAAGTAAGTACCAATCAGAAGGGCTAAGCTTTTTAAAAAGAAAAGAATATTCATTATCTACTCTTTTCAAATAATCAGTACAAGTACTGGTGTGAGTGCAAATTTATCAACTGGAATTGAAAAGTGTTTGACAATATAATGCTAAAAATGAACACACATATTTTATGAACCACTAATTCCACCCCTAAATATGCACACCTTCCATATATAAACCCAAACATATATAAACATATTTACAAATGTGAATATTACATTATTTGTAATAACTCAAACTGGAAACAACCAAATATCCATCAACAATACAGTGTATAAAATGTGGCATATTCATACATTGGACTATTTTATTTTTATTTTTTTAGTGAATACTACTTATTTTAATTGGAGTAAGATGCACATTAAATTTTACATTGGACTATTTTTTTTTTTTGCGGTACGCGGGCCTCTCACTGTTGTGGTCTCTCCCGTTGCGGAGCACAGGCTCCGGACGCGCAGGCTCAGCGGCCACGGCTCACGGGCCCAGTCGCTCCGCGGCATGTGGGATCCTCCCGGACCGGTGCACGAACCGGCATCCCCTGCACCGGCAGGCGGACTCCCAACCACTGCTCCACCAGGGAAGCCCCTGGACTATTTTAAAGCAATAGAAATTGACCTACTGCAACATACCATAGTGTGAATCTCACAGACATAACTTTGAGAAAAATCCAGACACAAAATAGCACATATTGTACAACTACATCATTAAAATTCAAAGCAAACAGGGGTTTATTTAATTTGCAAAAATTCTATTTTTGTCAGTTAAAGTTGTACAATGATAGGTAAATTACTTTCCCTGATATGCTTTTTCTTCTACAAAAAATGGAGAGATAATAATGTCTATCTCATTACTTTCTCACAGAAAGTGACATGGTGTGTGTAGAGTACCTAGTACAGTTTGTGGCATATAGTAAATAAATGTCGATAAAAGCTTTTTCCCAACTCTTTCACTTGAACCTGCTCAGAACCAGCCCATTTCCCAGGTATCTTGTATTTTAGAATAGAAATTTTAGAGGTATCTTTATTCAGTTCCCTTTTTCTGTCTTTCATACTAAATTAGTCATTAATCCCTTTTATCCCTCAAATATGTCTCCACTTTTTTTCTTCTTTTCTCCATTGCATCTATTTTAAGTACACTTTCACAATAGTATCATAATTCATTTCCCTGTCTTTAACCTCTTTCCTGCTAATGTGCACCCTTCACAAAATTCTCTGAATTAAACTTCTAAAAAACGTATTGTCACTTTCTCACAGAGCTTTCTGTGTCTCCCATTGCTTATACCATAAAAAATAAAATTAATGCTGAGTATAATGCGCTCCCAAATCTGGCCCTCATCTAACTTTTACATCTTCTAGTACCCTTAGATATTTCAGTCACCACCATTCTAACTGTGACACCTCCGGGAAAAATCTTGTAGTTAATTATCTGTCTATATTTTATTCATAGAACCTGCAATACTTTTTATCCTTTTGATTTCATATCATAGTTTTTGAAATTCTATATTTTCCTTCAAGACTACAGTCAAATTTTATCGTTTACATATAGATTTTCTGTATTCTCAATCTAAGTTAAGTCTATTTTTTTTGTGTACTCATAACAGTTTGTTTAGTATATTTATTGCAATAATCACTTTCTGCCATTCTGCCCTGTATTTGTTTCTGTAAACTGTGTACTTTTGTTTTTATCACTCAAGCATATGTCCATGAAGATCAAGCAGCATGTGTAATTCATTGTTTTATTTCTCCATATTCAAGAACAGGACTTAACGCCCAACTTGTTCCTCCCCCCCACCCCAATGATTGAACTGAATTTAAGGTATGTGCATGGGAGAGAGAGGAGAGCCTGTTTCAGAGGAAACAGAAAAATACAAGTTAGATTTTGTTTTCTTTTTGAAAGGGAAATACAAAAATAAGTTAAGTTTTTAATAACTCTTAATAGTTTGTGTTACTCAATATTGGTACAAAATTAGTTATTAAAATATATTGAAGAATAACATCAAAATATGTTATGTCTAGGATGCTTATTTTTAGCAAAAATATTTTTGCTAAATTCAAATTCAAATTTTAAGTACTGGCTTCAAATATGGAAAAGCCTCTGTTGCCTTCTAAATTTGGGAGATAAAAGGTATTAAGGTTTTTTTGTTTTTGTTTTTGTTTTTTACAGTTTAGCTACCATCACAGAAAAGATCTCTTTATTTAGAATATAGCTACATCAGGATATTTCTCACAATTACTAGAGAAGTGTGAGAAATAATGTAAACATTCTTCAGCACTGTTCCTTACCTTTCTCACAAGTTCCCATAGAGCAAGTGTATCGATTTTGTTTTTATGTCTCCTGGTTAATGGGATAATATGTAGCCTTAAAAGAGTGATACTAAGTATACTACATTAAAAAGAGACATAAATCATATTTCATTATGGCTTCATTAACTTTGAATTCCACTGCTGACTGAGCAAACATATTTTCTGTGCATCAAAATTTTTGCTACTTACTGGGAATTTGGATTGGAATATGAACTGAATTGAATTCAATGTCCTATGCAGCTGCTAAGAAAGTAGAGATCAATGATAAATAATACAAAATCTGTGTCTGAAGTGTTGGAAATATTTGTCATATTTAAGAATAAAAATTAATCTACAAAAATGTAGCTTAATAGAATTTGACAAATCAAAATAACTCGATAAAACCAAAACTAAAAAAGAAATACCTTTATTTACATTCTTTAAGTTAAGATTTTTATTTTGGAGTCCACAAAAAAACAGATGTAGATTTTCTTAGCAATTTACCTCCATCTCTGAAATGTTAGTAGAACTGGCAGCTAATTAATAATGTTGGCAAGGGCAGATAGAATCATAAATCACAGGTGGAAAGGACCCTTAAAAATCAGTGATATATTCCCTAATCTAGTCCAAGAAACTCTTTAACAATATCTTTATCGGGTGCCTCATTGCTGTACATTTAAGTGTTGTCAGTGTTGAAATTTCTTCCATTTATTGAGTTAAATTTGATTCATGGAGTGTCTGCATAAAATACTTGCCTTTTAAAGGAAATGTCTATGTGTTCTTTCCAGTGACTGTCAAGTATCTGCTGCACTGGTTTTTCCCAAAGTAAACAGTAATGGCTAATTCTACATAGAAAGAACTCTAGGCTAATGCTAATATTTTATAACCAAAACTAAAACCTGATGAGCTGAAGGCAACTATCAATAAAGGATGTAACCATCTGTTATTCATTTTCATTTGCTAAATAAGGGCAGAAGTCTTCAGATGCTCATCTTGTGAGATTCTGATTTTAGGAGCATGGTATTACTACTTAAATAAATGCTATAAAATTTCTACATGACATAGTTATACAATATTAATAAAAATTTCTTAAGCCCGAGATTCTTACATGAGAAAATATCTTAATGATTATTTTATACAACACCCTAACACACCATGCCACACATCTATTTTTAAAGAAATCTGTGACCTAGACATGTCTAATATCTTTCCCAATAACATGTTATATTCCTACTAAACTTGAGAGTATAACGAACCTCCTTATACTAACCAGTATTGATTTCCATTTAAAATTCTATTCTAAGTATAATGTTAGACAAAGATTTATTTATCTGCTATCACTAGCTATGGAAAATACAAGATTCCTTTTCCTAGGGATAATAATTATTACCACAAAACTAGTTAATGCATATAAAAACACTTTCAAAATGGTAAAATGCCACAAAGGTGTTGATGATAATATGTCGAAGATTATTATGAAATTGCTCTCATAAGAAAAGCTATGTTTAGGGCTTGATATTTTTCAACTACCAGGTTAATGTTTGTCTTTTGTCATGATTAAATATTTTTATAATGTTCCATAGGCTGGAGAAATAGAAGTTTGTATCACCAACTAAATAAACTCAGAAGAAAAAATAAATTAGTAATTCAAATCAGTGTAGTAACTGGCCTGGTTAATATTTATTTTAACTGAGCCTTAGAATACAAGTTATGACACATAAAAGGGGAATCAGTCAATCACCATTGTCCTTTAGGGAATTTCTGAAGTGCACTGCATTTCAGTTTCTATGCTCTTTATAAAGAAAAGATTAAGAGTTAAAAAAAAAAAAAAGCCAAAATTCACTTGCTTTGGCTGAACATATCAGAACCTCAACTTTCATTTTAATATTTTATAATCTTAAACATTATGAAATTTTAACTCTCTAGATAAAAGTTTAATTCAGAGGTAGAGGCTGGCTTCTGAAGAATAATTTTATGGAAAGGTTTCATTTTTTATATATATATAAATTTACTTATTTATTTATTTATTTTTGGCTGCATTGGGTCTTCATTTCTGTGCGTGGCCTTTCTCTAACTGTGGCGAGCGGGGACCACTCTTTGTTGCAGTGTGCGGGCTTCTCATTGCGGTGGCTTCTCTTGTTGCAGAGCACGGGCTCTAGGTGCATGGGCTTCATTAGTTGTGGCACGTGGGCTCGGTAGTTGTGGCTTGCAGGCTCTAGAGCGCAGGTTCAGTAGTTGTGGCTCACAGGTTTTGTTGCTCTGTGACATGTGGGATCTTCCCCGGACCAGGACTTGAACCCATGTCCCCTGCTCTGGTAGGCGGATTCTTAACCACTGTGCCATGAGGGAAGCCCTGGAAAGGTTTCTTAAGGAAGAAGAAGACTCCAGAATCATGTGTGAATATTTCATGTAATGCAAGTCAGTTTGCATCAAAAGCCTTCCTTCTGATGACATGCAGAGCATCAAAAAATGATTTTCAAACTTTAGATGGATTCTATTACTAATACTAAAGTGATAAAATTACAATTTTTAATAATTTCACCTGATCCATCCATTTAAATGATCAATTAAAGGTAGCAGTATATTCACAGTAAAGAGTTAAGGCAGGAAATGATCATCTACAGTTTTATTTTATATTTCACACTCTGAAAAAGTATTTGTTAAACTGTCACTCTCAAAAAAATTATCTATTAGTCTGAGTTATTCTTAATTTTTTTCTCCCATTTTGATATTTTGCAGTTTTAGATACTTTGATTTGTTGTCAGTATTAATGTTGTATCAGAAGACAACAGGTAAAATAATTTTGTTTTGTTCTGGGGTTAGCCAGAACAGATTTGAACAATACTAAATTTGTATTTCTAACTCTGTATTTTGGGAAAACATAATTTATCTTGGCCTCATTTTCCTTATATATAAAAATACCTTCTTTTCTCACTTTGAAGTTTGCTATGAAGTTAACATGAGATAGTATACTGTATATAAAACATGAGATAATATACTGTATATAAAAGCATATTGTAAATCATAATATCCCATGTAAATAAACTATTAAACTATTAAAAGTCTACAGACCTTAAATTAGTGCCATTGGTGTGTAATAAATTACAGATGCTTATGTTGATGGCAACGATGATGACACTCCAGCAGATGGTGAGAGCACAAGTGGAGAAGCTGCAGTTCATTTGTGTGCTGATTTAGGAACTCATTAAGGTTTTCATTAGTAATTCAGACCAAGGTCAAGTAGTGATTGCTAGAAGAACTTTGAAATATGATAAACTGTTGCCTAAGTATTTCAAAATGTAGATAGAGGAATTTTAAAAGGAAAAATGTAGTTTTTTCAAGAACTAATAATATTTCTTCAACTTAGTTTTTTTTTTTTAAAGGAAACAGCATTTTTGTTTTTATTTATTTATTTTTTGTTTGTTTGTTTTATTTTTTTGCCATGCTGCACAGCTTGTGGGATCTTAGTTCCCTGACCAGGGATTGAACCCAGGCCCCCTGCATTGGGAGTCTGGAGTCTTAACCACTGGACCACCAGGGAAGTCCCTTCAACTTAGATTTAGAGACAAAAAGAAATAAAAGAATGGAGTTCAGTTATAGATAGGAGAGTTGGTTTTGTCACTTAGCTCTACAACAGATCCTCATCTAAACTATTGAATATTTTGGCCTCTATTTTCCATATCTATAAACTGGGTTTTAGTATTCCCCTGCTGGGAGAAAACATTACAGAAAATATAAAATTGAATAATGAGTACTTCCTAAACTATAAATTGCTAATCAAACATTTATTAGTATTACCAAAGATATTGCATTCAATAAAACATGTCCAAGTGGTAACAAATGAATTTCTATTTAAGAAAAAATGTATTTACCCCAATAATATAGGCCGATTTTAAAATGAAAGTAGATAAAATGATTTTTATAGCCTTACCTTTACACCTGGATTTATTTTTTCAATGTTTTCCCCCTTTTAAATACCATCCTTAGGTTTCAAAATCTTTCTATTGGTTGCCTTGCCATATAAAGTTGATGTAATAATATCCACCTATAGTTATTTAATAACCTCCTTGCTTACCAAAGAATGTGAATTGAAGCAATCTGTTTTTTATCATTCAAATATACTTAAAGATAAATCTAGAGATAATCACAAAATTAAAACTGAACCTTAAATTGTATTCTGAAATATACACAGAATTTAGGTAATTATTCATTCCAAGTAACAACATTTGCGATAGGAGGATAATCACACATCATGGAGTTCTGAGTTTTCGAAGTGCCTATTTCTTGTCAGGCCAGTCAGCCTTACTGAAACTCTAGGGAGTATATATCCTTCTAAATTCCTGGAAAATGTAATTGTGCAGTAGTCTTATTTTTCTTTTTCTAAGGTCTTCCTCGAGACAGTGTGCCAAATTGTGGAACGATGTATGCCAGTGATAAAAGAGCTGAACTCTCCCCGCAAAAAGGAATGAAAACTTGTCTAAGACTCTGAAGAGATCTCAATAATTTATTTGAGCACTTCCATTATGATCTTGTGGGGGGAGCTCTAGTCCAGAGATACAAAAGGCCATGTCTAAGGTTTAAAAACTGGCCACTGAAACCACCAAGACTGGCTCCCAGCTTCACATGAGGTGTTTTTCCATGATCCTTTTGAATATTGTTCTGCTTCTGCCTGGAAATCTAGAAGCAGCTGTAGAAGAAGTAGGATATAGTTATAAAACCCATGGGAGATGAAACCTTACATTTTGAAGATAAGAATTTAATTTTGTTTCTAATATATTTCAATTCATATATTTAGCTTTGTTTTTTTATTTTCTTTTTCTTTTGATGTACGCAGGCCTCTCACTGCTGTGGCCTCTCCCGTTGCGGAGCACAGGCTCCGGACGCGCAGGCTCAGCGGCCATGGCCCACGGGCCCAGCCGCTCCGCGGCATGTGGGATCCTCCCGGACCGGGACACGAACCCGCGTCCCCCACATCAGCAGGCGGACTCTCAACCACTGCGCCACCAGGGAAGCCCTTTATCTTTGTTTTTAAAGCAGACTAGAATTTATTTTGCTAAATTGAAATCACTAAAACATGACATGCAGACTACTGCCTAGAGGTTAGAAGAATTTTCCTTTTCAATAGATCAGATTTTTATGCTTAATGAACGAATTCTCTGTATTATTATTCAGAAACAATGAATGGTGAAATAATCTGTCTCTAAAGAACATGGCCTTCATAAACTCTACTACATGGAGCCAAATTAATTCCTGTATGATTATATATACATTAGATATATATAATATATATACTATACTATATATATACTATATATTATATATATACTAATTTCCTTTTTAAGCTAATTTGTGTAATATGGATATTTGTGCACAATGAACTAATCTCTAGATTGGAATATAATCTTCATTTTCTAAGTTAATCAAACCTTTGTCTCATTTTTTTCTTCTTTTAAAATCAAACTGGTCAAGCTAAGTTTTTTATTATTTTTTCTTATGTTTTATATCTATCATACTGCATTTTTTGAAAAGATTTACTGTTGCACAAACATCTCAGATCCTGAGCTATTCCTGTTTTATGCACTGGTCAGTCCACATAGATACTCTTGTGTACATGTTTAGATGGTTTTGTTGCAAGCTCCATAAGAAGATAAGCATTTACTGACTGAACTATTCATAATCTCTAACACAGGGTAACTATTCGTTGAATGAGTTTATTAAAAGCAGTCAATGTAACCTAAGTTTGTAACTATGAAGGGATAACCTAATGTTAATAATCTGTAGAAAAACAAATGCCTTAATACATTGGATGAGAGAAGATAAAGATAATCAAGAATTGTTGCTTCAATGCTTGCTGTGGTAAGCTAGAAAAACATGGGCTGTGAAGACAGATGAACCTGGGTCCAAGTCTAGAAACTGTCACTCTATACCTGTGGGATCTTAGTGTGTGATTTATTTTCTCTGAGAGGCATGTTCTATTGTTTGGAAAATGGGGACAATTTTCCTTACTTTCCAAAAGTTCCGTGAGGATTAAATGTAATAATTAATGTAAAACATCTCTCAAAGTCTGCCACTGTGTCCTCCTATGTTTCCCACCTTATTCTTTGTGACCTTTTCTCTCAACTCAAGCTCCCAGTGACAAAAACAAGAAATATTTTCAGTCCTTTGTATGTCTTTTCATTGGCTGTCTCCTCTGTCTAGAATCTTCCAGTCTGCTGGCTTGTTGGTCAAATCAAATCTTTCTATAGCAAGCTTGCTCTGCTACCAAAAAGAGATTCAACATAGATCACCTCTTCATCTTAAACAAAGAGAGCAGAAAAAGTACAAAAGGACAACTTAACTAGAAAATATTTCCTTAAACAGGTCAGTTGAAGGTTTGATTGAATGAAAGAAAGCTTTACTGGGATGAGGCAGTTTTCAGAGAAAGGGTTTAAATTTGATTAAAAGTTTTGACAAAACTAGTATAGGAAAATCTCTCTGCTAATCTGGAAACTAAACATCAGCTCTTGTCCTTATGAATGAGTGCAGGTAAAGCAGCACCACCTGACTTGATAGAACTAACATGAAGTACTTTATTTTGCCAAATAAGGAGATATGTTATGGGCTGTCCAACTGTCATTTAGAGAAAATATTTTCTTTAACCCAGATATGTATTTATAAGAGCAAATCCAAAAATATTTCACAAATTTAAACATATATTGTGCTCAGTTACCTTTAGAAGTCTAAAGGGATTTCTTGTGTTCTGTTTTTTGGTTTTTAACTTTTTAATGGAGTTCAAGTCGTTATATTTCTTAATTAGCTCTTTTTCCCACTCTATTGCTTGCCAAGTATAAGACAGTCATGTATGTACACCCCCACTTCTTGCAATTTATTTAACAGATGGTAAATATTCCACAAATGTGTCATCAATTAAATGTGGTTTTGCTTTTAGAACACAATAAGAAAAAAACACTATTTTTAGAGTATATTTGCTAAAGGTTAAGAGAATGCTTGCAATTGAGGAATTGTAACTGACAAAACTAAGGATTTGAAAATAAAGATAAAACATAAAAGGGAATTTGTGTGTTTGTTTTATTAGATTTATTTTGCTCCTGATTGCAATATATTTGATTTAATGATTTTAGAAAGTAATCCAAGTTTTCTTGTGGAAAGATCACCTTAGAGAAAGAACTCCCAGATTTTTAGATGATGGATTGAGGAATCAAGGCTTCATTCTTTGAGTTGTGTATTGACTTTGGGATTGTAGTTAAAATAGCAATTTGTGCTCTGTGTGTGTAAAAATCATCAAAATGATTTCAAATATGAATTGCTGTACATAACACTCATGAGAGTTAAGTGTTGCTGTTTCTTTTTTATACCAACAAAACCTGGTCTCAGAAGGTTATATGACTTTCCCAAGGTTCCTCAATGAGTCATAATCAAGACTGGAAATAGATCCCAGAAGGCCAGTTCAGTTCTGTGACTCCTGTATCCTGACTATTTGAAAATTGACTATGCTGTCTAGAGGCTCAGAGATTTAGTAACATTTCTTTCTAAATTATTAGAAGGGTAAAATGTCTACATTAGAGGTAAAGTGTCTACTCTTCCTTTAATCCCCAAATAAGATTCCAGATTGAGAATTAAGTGAAGTTTTATAATTTTTAAAATAATACCAACAATCTCATTTAAATTAGTGTATTGAAAGGACTTAGATTTTTTCCCATGCAGACCAATCCAAAGACGATGTATTTATACATTTGGAAATGTGAATGCTATTTGTTAAAAAGGAAAATAATGTAGCTTACACCTAGTCATATATCTTGCTACCAGGTATTTAAAAATATATATATATATATATATATATATAATTATTTAAATTGATAGATAAATTCACAATAAAAAACATAAATCTAGATTTTACATATATATTTACAAAGATCTAGATTTATGTTTTTTATTGTGAA
>NW_006783733.1:1085590-1099166 GCF_000442215.2 Lipotes vexillifer | reverse complement strand
ATTTATTTTTTTTTTTTTTTTTTTTTTTTTTTTTTTTTTTTTTTTCAGTACACGGGCCTCTCACTGCTGTGACCTCTCCTGTTTCGGAGCACAGGCTCCGGACGCACAGGCTCAGAGGCCATGGCTCACGGGCCCAGACACTCCGTGACATGTGGGATCTTCCCAGACCGGGGCATGAACCCGCGTCCCCTGCATTGGCAGGCAGACTCTCAACCACTGCGCTACCAGGGAAGTCCTAATATAACATTTTTATTTAAAAAAATAAAAGAAGGTAAAGAGGCAGGAAGTGACCAACATGATGGTAGTATTCTAGACAGACTGATAAGAAGCCTCTCCAGAAGATTTCATCTGAGCAGAGATCTAAATGCAATGAGGGAATGAATGAACCATCTCAACAACTGAGGTAGTTGTACTGTAGGACAGAGAAGAGCAAGTGAAATGCTTTTAGCAGGGAGCAAATGTGGAATATCCTAGGAATATAAACAGACTCCAAAATACCAATGAGTAACTGAGCCCTGGGGAAAAGTTGTAAGAGGAGAAATAAGTGGGGAAGAAGAGAGTATGCTACATAGAGATTTATGGGTCATAGTAAGGAATTAGAATTTAGGTCTGAGTATAATGGTAAGCTGCTGGAGAGTGTTGCACAGATGATGTCAGGGACTTACTTTTTATAGATTGCTGCTGCTATAAGACAAGTGTGTATATGAGGGTGAGTAAGAATTGCAGAAAGATACCAGCTAGCAAGCAGTTGCAGAAGTGCAGGTGAGAGATGATGGATCAGGGCAGAATTGGTAGAGGCACTGAGAAACTCATTGTATTTTAAGACTTTTGCTTTTAGGAAGATGGAGTAGACGGACTCTTCACAATTCCTCTGGCTAAGTAAATTATATATATAAGTAAAAAATAGATATAAGTAAAAGAGATATAGATATGGATATCTTGGGGTTTTCATTTACTTAGCCAGAGAAATGGGGAAGATATATACATACATACATACATACATACATATATATATATATATATATATATGTATATACACACACACACATACACACATGACATACATAAGAAGATAGAACATATAGAGAAGAAGTCATACTGTTTAGATACCCAAGGAATGACAGAGTGGTGAGTTCTTCTGGTTTAATTTTCATCTTATATAGCCCAGTTTGAATTATGGAGAAGTCAGCAACCTGGAAATACCAATAGAAAGAGAAAAAAGTTCTAAGAAAATCTGCTGTTTAGGCAAATACTAGGAATGGGAAGTCTAAAATGATAGAAGGTTTTAGACAGTAATCTTTTAGATAACATACTATCTACTTCAGCAAGATGCAAGAGGAAAAAAGAAAACAAAAAACTACAACCTCATCCTCACTCCCACCAGCATATGCTGACTAGGGAACCCAGACATCCACCCTGGCCAGGGCATAAGGAGGGCCCACTGTAGTGACCTCAGAGAAGGTTCAGCATGGAAATAATGAGGCAGTGCTCCCTTCACTCATCAGAGCAGTGTCAGAGAAGACGTGCTGAAGCACAAGATTTAAATAACATCCAGAGTCTGGTGTTTTATCCTCACATGACATTAAAAAGGCCTTCTTCCCAACCCCTCTCTCCAACTGAATCAGTAGAGACCATGTGGGGGCCCTGGATTTCTAGCCCTACTAATTGGTAACAAGACACTTCTCCTCCCCACTAGGATGGTGTTAGAGGAGGAGAGGAGTACTAGTGAGGAGAGGAGTACTAGTAGACTCAGCGTTTTCACTATCACTCATTATCACCAAGGCCACTTCTCCACAGTGTCAGTGGAAGCCAAGTGGGAAGCAGTAATAATGTGCTTCTACCCCTCCCAGTCAGGGTGGCGTCAGTGGAGACCTAATGGGGAACCTGACCTCCCACTTGACCCCTACACAGTAGTAACAGAGCATTTTGTAGCCCCAACCCACAGAAGCTAAGTAGAGAGCTTACTTAGACTTAAATATCAACATGTAAATAATGAGGCTGTGCCCCACTTCACTATCAGAGCAGTGTCAGAAAAGACATGCTAAAGCACAAGATTTAAATAAGACCCATAGTACTATAATAGAAAATCCAAAATGTCCAGTTACAATTGACAATCTGTCATTATACTCCAATCAGGAGGATCCAAATAGAATGTAAAAAGGCAACAACAAAGGCCAACACTGAGATGACTCAGGGTTAAGTTATTTCCCAGGGATTTTAAAGCAGCCAACAAAAAATATTTCAAGGAGCATTATAATCATGCTGGATACAAGTAAAAAATAGAAAGCTTCAGCAAATTCACAGAAGATATAATGAAGAACCAGGTGGAAATTACAGAACTAAAGAAATATAAGGATTAAAATAAAACTCAATTGATGACTTCCATAACAGAATGAAGAGGAAGTCAGACGAAAGAATTTTTTAACTTGATGATAGATTCATAGAAAATTCCTCAAACTAAACAATGAGAAAAAGACTGAAAAAAAAAAAAAAGAACATAGCTTCGGGGACATGTGAACTACAACAAAATATCAATTATTTTTGTCATTAGAGTTCCATAAAGAAAGGAAAAGAGGGTGAGACTTCAATGTATTCACAGAAATAATGGCTGAAAACTCCCTAAATCTGACAAACAAAACAAAACGAAAAATGACAATACCAAATGTAAACTCACAGACTGGAGATGAATGAACCTAAAACAGAATAAACCCCCCCCAAAATCCATATCACATTATAATGAAATTTTGAAAACTAAAGACAAATAAAAAATTTTGGAAACCGAGAAAAACAAAGCATTTCCTATAAGGGAAAAATAATTTCAATGACCGTGAATTTCTCATCAGAAATCATGGAGGTCAAAAGGAAGTGGTGCAGTATTTTTTAAGTGCTGAAAGAAAAGAACTGTCAACCAAGGATTCTATATTGAGTGAAAATATTCTTCAGAAATAAAGAGAAAACCAAGGCATTCTCAGAAAAAAGAAAGTTAATTAGCCACCAGCAGACCCAGAGAAGTCAAGTGAATTAGACACTCTAAAATAAAACTAAAGAGGGTTCTTTAAACATGTGAGAAGTGATAAAAGAAGAAACTTTGAATAACAGGGAGAAAAAAAGAGAGCACACAGAGTAAAATTATTGGTAAATACAACAGGCATTCTTTTGACTCTTGAGTTTTCTAATTATGTTTGATGGTTAAGGCAAAAATTATAACACTGTCCAATGTGTGTAGTAAATGCAGGAGGGTAAAGGAATATGAAGTGATGTTTTGACACTTTAATCCAACTGATAAAATGTTGCCACATATAGAATTTAAGTTATGTATATATAATGGAACATTTGGGCAACTGCTAAAAAAAAAGTATACAAAGAGATACTATAAAAACACTAAATAAAAATAAAAAATAAAAAATTTTAAATTGTTTAAGAAACCCAAACAAAAGCAGTAAAAAACAAAACAAAACAAAAAATCAGAGAGAAAAACATAAAAAATAAATAAAATGACAATTAAAAACTTTTGCTTATAGACAGGTGTTATTAGAAAGATGAAAAATAAAACAAACTAAATGTGGGATGAAATCTTTATTAACAACATATCTGCCAAAAGATTCATATCTAGAATATTTAAATAACTTCAAAACTCAATCATAAAAATACTCAAACAATCCAATTAGAAAACATGCAAAGAAATGAAGTAATATTTAACATGAGAATATACTAATGGCCATCACATGAAAATATGTTCAACCTCACTATTCATTAGAGAAATAGAAATTAAGACCATAATGAGGTATCACTACACATTATTAAAACAACCCACATTAACAAAAAAAAGATAGTATTAAATAAACTAGCAAGGATGTAGAGAAACTAGATGTCTCCTACACTGCAGTTGGGAATGTAAAATCGTACAACCACTATAGAAATTAATTTGGAAGTTTCACTAAAAAACAAGACAAACAGAAACAACAAAATCCAGTATGACACAGAAATTTTACTCTAGGGCATTTATTGAAGACAAATGAATACATATTGCTGTAGAAAAATCTATACAAGATTTTTCATAGCTGGGTTGTTTGTAATAGCTCAAAACTGAGAAGAATCCAAATACATTTCAACAGATTAATGGTTATGCAAAGTGTGGAACATCCACACCATGGACTACTATTCAGCAGTAAAAAAGAAGAAACTATTGACATATGCACAATTTGGATGGATCTCAAGGGCATAAAAATGAAAAAAAAGTCACTGCATGATTAAATTTATCTAACATCCTCAAAAATACATAATTATAAAGATGGAAAACACATTAGTGTTTGTCATGGGTTAGTTATGGAGGGGAGGGGGAGAAAGACAGGTGTGACTATAAATAGGTAGCACAAGGAAACTTTCTGTAATAAAATGGAGGTACAGTGAAATTAAACTCACATGACAGTTCTTAGAATGATCACATGAAATATATAAAATGTATGTTCAAAATATCTAAAGAAATAAAATGGGATTGTTAATACAATGAATAAGAGTCCATCAAAAAAGATTGAACATGTTGACAAAAAACAAAATAGAATTATAAGAAGTGAAGAGGGGCTTCCCTGGTGGTGCAGTGGTTGGGAGTCCGCCTGCCGATGCAGGGGACGCAGGTTCGGGCCACGGTCCGGGAGTGCCCTGGTCCAGGAAAACCCCACATGCCACGGAGCGCCTGGGTCCGTGAGCCATGGCCGCTGAGCCTGCACGTCCGCAGCCTGTACTCTGCAACGGGAGAGGCCACAACAGTGAGAGGCCCCGAAAAAAAAAAAAAAAAAAAAAAAAAAAAGAAGTGAAGAAAATAGTAAATGAATTTAGAAAACCCAATTACTGTGTTAAATAGCATTTAGTAATGAAGATAAAACTCATGAACTGGAAATAGTTATAAATCTATTACATGGATCATAGCACAGGAAGACAGACGATATTAAAGAAACACTAAAGAAAAGTTAAGATAATGAGAAAGGAGGGATAAGTTCTAACTTTATATTGAATTGACATATCAGAAAGAAAAAAGAGAATAAGGGGATGATACAAAGATTTACATGTAAAGAATTATTTAGAAACAATAAAAGACACATTCTTAGCTTTTAGACACTAAATTACAAATAATATAAATAAAAAGAAACCCAAACAAAGCATAGTTATACAGCAGAACACCAAAGACAGAGAAAATCCAAATTTATACAACAGAATTGCAACAGTGATACTGAATTCTCAAAAATAACAGTAAAATCCAAAACACTGTGGAATTACATCTTCAAAGTGCTTGTTGGATAGAAAAATAAATACATCTAGGGGTATATACAGTGACACTATCTTTCAAGAAAGATGATAAAAATAAAGCCCTTTTTACAAATTTCCTTTATCCACCTAGATACAAATTGTATATTCACAGTCAGTTCAGTACATTATTCCCAGATAAAGTAAAAGTTATAAAACAAAATAAACGGCAACTATAACTATTTTAGAAACATGACTAGTATTTCCGAATGTAAGAACCTTTGCAATCACTGGAATTATTCAATACATTGATATTCATTGTTAAAACATTTATGTTTTGAAGCATTATTAAATGATATTTTATTGCATAATTGCTAAAGCAGTAACATTATAAAATTAACTATTTCATGAATCTTTCTTTTTGACATATTTTTTCTCTGTGCTCTAATCTACAGACTATAAATGGTCCTAGTTAATGTATTAGACACATTTATTCCTTTAGCATTATCCATCATTTAATTCCATACGAGACTTGATAAAGTTCTTATCACCTCACTTGATTCCCCTAAAATGATGATTTAACATCAGAGTTTTTGCCCTTCCTTCACTAAACTCAGGTTGCTCATGAGTTCCTGCTTTCTAGATTCCCAAAACTGTACCAACCTCCTTTTCCTAATTTTATAAATCTCCCATTTGATTTAGAGGGAAACAGTGGCTAGGCCTCAGTCTCCAAATCTTCATAAACAGACCTGCTAATAAACAAATCACTATTCTCTTAATATTTAGCAAGACTGATTCTCTTTAATGACATTGATAAAGTGATTTTTTTCTTTGTGTAATGTATAATCTTGACTCAAATTAATATCACCAACAAATGTTATTTTACTTAGTTACTATATTATTTTAAGGAAATATACCTATACATTATTTTTCTGGTAAAGACGACTGCAAAATTTTACTCTCATATGTTCCTGTTTCTGACAAGGGAACTTTCTTCTGTCCTGCTCCTGATCCCATACAAGCAGAGATGCATAGAAATGCAGTTTCCATGACAACTCTTCCACAAACTTAAGGCAAACCCATATCATAGTATCTGCCAAGTCCCTGTTTAACAGACAGATGGAGATCCTAGGTTCATACCCTTCATTTTTTCTGACTCTCCTGATCTAAAGACTCCGTTTTAGCACAGAGACAGAGATATTTTTCTTTTTAAACTGAAAGTCAGTAGTAGATTGCTTTCTCTATTCAACATTCTTTAGCCTCTTATGTGTGAAAGATTTTGTAATAAAGCATTTGTTCAAATGTTCAATAAGATAGCAACAATAACTCATTTAGAATCCATGTATATTCATGACAGAACATGTATATTCATTACTGACAGAACAGTAAAATTATGCATGATTTAAAAATTAACAATACATAAGTTCTAGAAAGTTTTCTAAAACAAGTTGCATATATTATTGGAGCACTTGAGGTGATTCTTAATTCTTAAATAACTAAAGCACTGTTATTTTTTGCCTGTATTTTAAGGAAGTGCTATGGTTCTCAAAAATGTCCTAGGATGTATCTGAGTAAGGAGAAAGTGAATGAGAGCAGAATTTCTTCCCCAAAGCATTTCTCTGTGGCATATAGATTATTTTATGATGATTATTTTTACAAGACAGTAAACATAAGAAAAGCTCTGAAAATCAAGTAGAAGTTATTCTTTTGTAAAAGAAATTTACATTTATAATGAAAATCTTCATTTCTAAGCGTGTCTCTCTTGCTGTACCATGAAGATGAGGATGATTAAATCTCTAGAAACTCTTATCAAAGGAAAAGGCAGCAGGCTTAAATCTGCATAACAGCCATCCCCTTTTTTGTGCTTTGCCTGATAACCTCCCATAACTTCCCCTCTTCCCCCATTATCTTTTGTCTTTAACTGGAGATGGTATTTAAGGTGAGAGTTTGGGCCATTTCAGGGAGTTGCTCAGCTTTCCTGGGTCTCTCTCATGAGTACAGGAAATATATATGATATTAAACTTCTGTTTTTCTCCCGTTAATCAGTCTTTTATTTTAGGGGGCTTTCAGCCACAAAACCTAGAAGGGTAGAGAAAAAATTATTTTCCTCCCCTATAAAAGTATACCTGAGCATTTGATATTTAGTCTGTATTAGGACTTAATGGTTGGGTTTTAATTAAGAAACATTCATTAGTGGTTTAAGAGCAGCCCCTATATGGGGTTTAAGAGTGGCTTTTCCCTCATCACTTACTTAGTTAAAGTGAGTAAAACTTTTTCATCCAACACAGGTCAGTGGAAAACAGAGTGACTCAAGGAATGCAAAAAAATATGTAAACAATTAGTTCAAAAGGAAAATATTTGAGGAAAAATGAAGATAATTAAAATATAATGAAGTATGCATTTTAATACGTATCAGGTTACAAAATTACATTTGTAGATTCAGATTGAGAAGTACTAATAGAAAGCAATTTCACTGAACTCCAGAGGTAGTATCTATGCTCAAAAACTAAAAGCTACAAAAGATAATTAAGGAAATTAAAGGTTCTCATGGCATTTAATGATCATAAAAAAGAAATACTAGTTATCTGAAAAAAAATCTAAAATTTAAATTATATTTGAAAAATGATACATTTTACTCAGTGTTTTTTTTAGTGGAATTCACCTCAACATAGATTATTTTTTATATGCATATTTGATGCATATCCAATGCATATAAACAATATTTAAGAACTATTTTTAAACTCATTTAATCTTTTGAAGAATTTTTGAAAACTATGTTTTTAAAATGAAAAACACACTCAAATATTTAATGGTCATGGAGCTTTAAGATTTTTTAAAATTAAAGCTATATATAAGAACAAGGTATTGAAATTTCACAGGGCAATGTTATATAACTTATTTGGCCAAGAAACATACAAATTTGCATGGCATTATACTTGTTTCAATTCTATGAAATTGGAGCCCACTATACTTATTTCTTCAAGTTCCTCTGTCGTTGCATTTTCTACCATTTTTTACTGAAATAAGAAATAATAAAATGTTATCAGATTCTACTAGTTAATATTTAAGCACATTGGATTCAGTCTTTTTTCCTTTGGTAGTGAAGTACTTATCCTACTCATGGTTTCACACTTTGGAAATCTTGTATATTTGGCAAGTCATTATGGCAATTACTACTTTCTCCCATCCATCCCTTTCTTACCTTCTTGCTCCACTCTGCCACTCCATAATCATAACATCTATTAGTATGCTACATCCTATGTTTAGCACTAGACATGTGATTCATTGACAAATGTTTACAATAAACCTTTAGGTAAGCATACATAGCTACACTTTATAGATATTGAGTTTCACATGGGTTAAATTGATTTTCCCAAAGTCTATATTATATGTTAGTGGTATAATCAGGATTCTAGCTTGGTCTTTCATATTCTAAATCTTGTCCTCTTCCTCTCTACCTCATATCTTTCTGTCCTTTGAAATTCTGTAATACTTTTGACTTTTCTAGTTTCACTTAACATTTTCCATCTTATTGTTGTCATTAATATTTATTTGTGTTTCACTAACACATTCTAGACAGTACAGGAGAACATTCATATTTATTTATTTTTATTTTTTTCATTACCTAGGGTCATACATTTCCTGTACTATAGTATACTAACACTCTAGAAAAACTGGAGAATATATAGCTTCTAAGTAAATAGCCTTGTATTCCTTCCTCTCTGGATGGAGAGGATGTGGGTGGTGGTTAGGTATCTGCTATTCAGTGCATCCAGTTCATATCTAGCTCAGCATCCTGGTTGATCATCCACCATCAATTTGCAAAAAGTGCAGAGGACTACAACCTTTCCGTAGCTGATATTCAGGAACTAGTATGTTCGGTGTCATTTATTCTTTAACAGTGTCTTAGACCACGCCTAAAGGAAAGAGAAAAAAGTATTTTTTTCTAGGCACTTTGGTTATATATGAATTAACTTCTGCAACTAATTTTGAGTAACAGACAACCCCCAAATACCAGTTCCTTTCATACATTTTTTTTTTTCTCATCCAGAGACCCATGCTCCTGGTAACACTGGTTCTGTTCCGGGATGTAGGTTAGGTTCAGGTCAGCTCCATGTGTCTTCAGGTTCTGGATTCCAGGCTTAAAGAGCACATTCTACCTGACTTGCAATGTACTCCTGGTTGGAGGGCAACAGCTTAGGAGAGCTGGATCATATTTATAATGCTTCTTAAAGCTCTTTGCATAGAATTTCAACACTGTCACTTGTGCTTTCATTCTATAGGCAAAATAAATATACTGGATAGACCCAACATCTAAAATTTCAAGTACTGGGCTTTATTCCATCAAATTGGGGTATAAAGTAGAGAGTCAACATTTGCTGATTAATAATTTATTTCACTATGGTCTGATTTTTTGGTCACAGAAAGTCACTATTTATTTCCCTTTCTTCTGCACACAACATATATTCAGCCCTCCCCAAGGAAGACACCCTGAAGTTCTCATTCCAACATGGTGTCAGGATCAAAACACAAGATCTCATGATAGTATCCAGATCAGTCCAAATCTGAGTTATCAGCAGCCCTCTTCTCTTACACACGTTCAAACATAAAACATATAATAGTGACAGAAGGACAAAATAATGGCAGTAAACACTCACATTCAAAAAGGGCAGGAATGGATGATTCACACCATTGCTTATCATGGCAATCCTAAAATACTGTTCATCAAATATTGCAAGGACTCCCACCCAAGATGGCAGAGTTCCTTGATTAGGCCCATTATTGCTCCCAGAAAGTTGTTCTTTCAACTATGATTCTTGAAACCAGGTGGGACCCTGTGGGGTTGCTGGGCACAGAAGCTTTTCTGTGTCCCCAGTTTCTTGTTTGTAGGGAATAGACAACACCCTCAATGACCTTCCCTGAGTTCCAAAGGGCAGATTTGAATACTTTCTAATCAGGGAAGGGAGGGGATGCAGAGACCACCTGAGGCCACATTAAAGGAACCACAGAAACTCATCAGGAGCCCACCTGAGGCCACATTACAGGAGTGCACACCCTGATCCTTATCAGAAATCCTGCCCTTGAACCAATGTTGTAAAACTCCTCACCAAATCCCCAGAATTGGGACACACAATTCTTGAGGCACTAGCCTGCTGTGTCCCCCTTTGCCTGGCAAAACAATAAAGCTATTCTTTTCTACTTTACCCAAAACTCTGTCTCAGATTTGATTCAGCACCAGTGCACAGAGGCCAAATTTTCAGCATCATCTTTGGCCATCTTTATTTAAAGAACTGGGAAATATGTATTTCTTTTCACCTGAACAGAGTGCTCAGACTTCTTCCTGCCCATAAAATGTTAAGAAACATTTTACATTTTGAACTGTCATTGTCTCCTTTAATTCAGATTTCCTCCCAAAAGGGAAAAAAAATAAAAGTAAATAATCCAATCCAATCAGTTTCATGTGCTCATAATCATACCATTTTTTTTTTTCAAGAACTGTATTTCTATTTATAAGCTCAATCAAAAGTACTTTGAGGTTATCAATCTTCCATGGACCTCATCCTTGTGCCTTTTCATTGAATTATTTGGTCCAACTGAAAAGATTTGCTGGGCCCATTAATACAATCAGGATTCTTAACAAATATCTTATGGTTTATGACTCAAAGTATATCTGAATTTTACCTTTGACTGGTAAGACGGACAATGGTTTCCTTTCATATCAGTCCAAATCCTGTATTTTTTCCTTCCCTTTTCACAAATTTCACTGGGATAATTTGTTTTTCTGACCTTACCTACTCTTTGTAGTACCTTAGCCAATGCAGTTAATAAAACACAAGTCCTTCTAGTAACTTTCTTCTAGGAATTTCTTTGGCCAGAGACATAAATTCATTAAGTATATGTTCTGCCTCTCAAATATTCTTGGTCAGTAGGTTTACCAAATGTTTCACCACTATTATAACAGGTCACTATTCCAATCTCTATAAAAAGATTCCTCACTGTCTGCCACCTGACTCCAAAACCAATCCCAAATACTTCAATTATCTTTAGTCAGCTTTGCAGTGATAAAGCTATTTAACAACATAAAAAACTTTTTATGTTGTGCACTTTGAAAATGTTCCCTCTTAGGTAACATTAAGGGACCTTTGAGAGGGTAGTAACTGTCATGGAAGAATTGCAATATTGCTTTTTAGTATAGCTTCCCCCCTTCCTGCTCTATGAAATGCAATCACTTCAGACTGCTACAGTAGAGAACTTATATTTGTATTTATATCTTGCCTTGGTTTTGTAACTGCAAAGTTCTATCCTGAAGAAATAGGGCTTTGTTGGGAGCCATGGAGGAAAAGAAAAGAGCAACATTTACTTTGAACTGATTCTAAGAGAGATTTATGCTCCATCATTCTCCTTAGGCTTTTTTTTTTTTCACTGAAGCAGTCCCTGTATCTCTGTGCCTTCTTACTTTGTCTCTGTTTTTTCAGATCAGATTTCAGGCATAAAAGATTTGTAAATGAGAAGTAATTTTGTTTTTTTTACCTTTTAAAATATTATATTTTTATAAATAGTCAAAATGCTACAGTAGTCTTTTTAAATGTAAACAAGCATCCTATGCCACGTGGTTCTCTTTCTCCATTTAATCTTTCATATTCACTCGTATTTGAGAATGTTCTTTCATTACAATCACTCTAAGCTACCAGTTTTATTCACATTATGAGGTACTTGATACATGCACAACCAACAACATGAACTCAATAATGATTGTTATTTCGATCTCTTTTAAGCACAAAATTGAAGGGGATAACACATTTTAGAATATTGACAAATCTAGTCCAAGTACATGATTTTCCAACAACCTCACATTCTAATTCTCCCATAACTTTATGTTTTCTTTTTAAATTTGTAGTTTACTTCCTTCTTTTTAATAACTAATCCCTCAATGCACAACTCACATGGTGTTTCATTCTCATCATTTGTGCTCTCTCTCTTTCTTTCTCTCTCTCTCTCACACACACACATACACACACACACACACACCCTCTAAGTTCTTAAATGATAGCAACTCTTTTAAAATCATCTTTAAATTTCTATCAACTGCACAATTCTTGGGCTGTATTAGGTACCTTATAAATATGTGTTGTATTATTTTTACCCATGGAAAAAAAGGCACTCAAACTGGCTAAGTGACTTATTCAATATGATAGTCAAAAATCAGCAATAGTAGGATAAGAATCCAAATACACTAACTCTCAATTTAATGTTCCTTTAAATGTAATACGCATGAATAACTACAGTACATATTATATAAATTAGAACATTGTAAACTCTGTATTTCTGGATTCTTAAAACTGAATTTCTGAAAAAAAATGCCCTATCTTTTAAAACTTAGCTATATGTCATACAATTTTATTGTTCAAATAGTCATTTCAAGAAACAATCTATACAATTCTGTCAACTTTACATCATCCAGGGAGGTTTTTTTTGTTGTTGTTTTAGTTTCAGTTATACATGTATCTCTTATAACATGTTCAAACAATAATGATTTGTGGCTATCTTAAATTATGTGTAACTTCTTTTTGTGACTATCAAATATTCATTTATCTAGATTGTTTATTTATTTCTGATCCTGTTATGTTTTAACAAAGGAGTTCTTTTAACATAAAAATAACAGCCAAAAGAATATCCTTTTTCCTCTAACTTCAGGATGTTCCTGCAGTGAGCAGGTCCTTTTTGGATGACGTCAAGAGGAAGGTCAATGTGAGGAGACTTCGCTGACTTTCTCTCTTTGCTGAATTTCCAAAATATTTTACCTGAGTCAGTGCTTTTGAGACTGATGCTTTATTAGGTTTAGAGCTTCTGCTGAGAATGTTCTGTCTCTGTTATTTTAACATACGTGGCAGTCTGTGGCTAGCATGAAGACGATCAGAGACAGTTTACATATGTAAGGCATTTAAGCACTCTAAAACACTTTTGATTAAAAAAAGTAAAAAAAAAAATCTTTAAAATAGTTTGGGAAGTTCACATGTTTATAATGGGGTTGTTGATCTGAATTCAAATGGCATCTTTCCAGTCTATGTTTTCTTAACTTATACATATACAGGAGTTGGCTGTTCAGATATAGTGTGGGTAACTTTCTCAAGATACATAATCATTTACTCCAGATCCTACTACTTAAATATCCCATGCATGTTCTTTTCCAGATGTTCTGTTCAGTAGTAAGATCATTAAAAAATAAGACACAAAAGAAGACTAAAGTCCACTACACAGCATGTACTAGAATTCTTAAAGATAAGAAATAAATGATATATCAACTTGAGCATATATATATATATATATATATATA
>NW_006783733.1:1082946-1085580 GCF_000442215.2 Lipotes vexillifer | reverse complement strand
GTGGGCCTCTCACTGCTGTGGCCTCTCCCGCTGCAGAGCACAGGCTCCAGACGTGCAGGCTCAGGGACCATGGCTCACGGGCCCCGCCGCTCTGCAG
This sequence comes from Lipotes vexillifer, assembly GCF_000442215.2. Lineage (NCBI taxonomy): Eukaryota > Metazoa > Chordata > Mammalia > Artiodactyla > Lipotidae > Lipotes > Lipotes vexillifer. The sequence continues at coordinate 1,085,483 of NW_006783733.1, read as the reverse complement.
CATGTGGGATCTTCCCGGATCGGGGCATGAACCAACGTCCCCTGCATCGGCAGGCGGACTCTCAACCACTGCGCCACCAGGGAAGCCCATTGAGCATATATATTGATGTATAAAATAATTCCACCTCACAATAAACTAAAGAAGATAACCACTTAGAGTCATGATACATGCTTTGAATAAGTACATAGTGGTCTATTAGCACATCATACTCATAGATTATATTTAAAATATCCATGAAAACATCCTTGTTTACCATTGTATAATATTCTGGGCATTGTTTAGGAAAATAGTCAAAAGATCTTGACTATGATTTATGTGAGTGGCAGCTTAAATAGTGGAGATATGGAAACTTTGGTGCCACCTTGCCTGGTTAGTTTCCTGCAGGGTCACATGAAATTCAGGTGTATGCAAATATCAAATGCTACATTAGAATATGTAGCTTTCTTCATGGGACTGTCGTGAGGTTTATAAATAAAATATTGTAATGGTCTGGCCAATATTAGGAACTTATAAACTATTACCTACTATAATATTATCCCTGTGATTGTCCTTTAGACTAGAGGTTTTTGCACTGGAATATACATACTTTTAGGGGCACACAAAGACTCTTTCAGAACTAAAAGGGTTAGACTATGGTTAAGGAAATCAACTTGCATATCCTCAACTTTTATAAGCATCACTTCCTAAACTCTATCCTTATAAGAGAAATGGAAGAGCCAATGGTGTAAATTCCTGTCTGAGATGATATGTCCCAACTCAGCTGTGAGGCAGAAAAAAGCGGCAAATTCAGTCATTTGTTCTCTTCAGCTCTTCATCTGATTGGATAATGCTTACCCACGATGGCGAGATTAATTTACTTTTCTTAATCTAACCGTTCAAATGTTAATCCCATCCAGAAACACCCTCACAGCACTTAGAAATAATGCCTAATCTTGGCACTCAGTGGCCAGTCAAGTTTAAACAAACAAACAAATTAAATATTTTGAAAGATTTCAACAATGTCTAAAGAGTTAGGTCATGTATTCTTTGCAACTAATTAAACTTATGAAAAACATTTTTGATTATCAAAATAAAAATGTGTGGCAGGTTAATTCCAAAGGGAAAATATATACTTTTATAATGGTGGCATCTAGTAATCACATTCTAAGCAGTACAGACAATGTGACATATTGTGGTATCTTATTGAGACAAGGCGAAACCTATACTTGCCACAAATGTTTAACTTTTAGACCTAAATTTCCATTTACTGGCAACATAAAGGGTACATAAATAAGTTGGACAACACTATGAGAAAGCAATTAAACAAAGTCATATTGTGAGTTTTTCTATGGAGAATTGTCCTGGTTGCTTCAACAAAGTTAATGTCATGAAAAGGAAAAAAAAGAAAGAAAGAAATTTTGGAAGATATAAAGTAGCTCTAGGTTAAATGTTTGCAAACAAACACAACAAATGCAATCTGTGGACTTGACTGGATCCTAGATTAAAATAATAACACAGTAAAAGATATTTAGGGCAATTAAGGAAATATGAATATAAACTAAAGTGATGTTATGGAATTATTGCTAATTTTCTAGGTCATGACATGGTATTAAATTTGTTACAGAATGCCTTTATTATGAAATTCATACTTAAGTATTTTGGGGTGAAGTGTATTGATGTCCTCGATACACTATCAATTGTTTCAGGGAATTACAAGTGTGTGTGTCTGTGTGTGTGTGTGTGTGTGTGTGCACACTGAAGGTGAGGGCACACATGTGTATAGGAGAGCTGTAGAGTGATAGCCTATGTGAAAGAATTTTAACAATAAATCTGATGAAGGGCATATGAGTATAGCTTTTCAACTTTTTGATATGCTTGATAGATCTGATAGGTTTGACCATTTCCTAAATAAAAAGGTGGTTAAAATGTTATATGTAACCCCTCTAACATTCTAAAGGTATAGTGAACAAAGATATGTAAACAAAAATCATTGATGAGCACTCTTTAAACAAAGGGACGCTTTAAGAAGACATAGATGTATTATCCATATGGAAAACATAATCCAAACTTCAACATAAATAAACCATCATGTAGTCCTGGGCTTTGTGATGTACTTTTATTCAGTATAGATTTTATCTTACTTGAGAACTCAATACAATTACAGTTTGCCAGATTGCTTGTTTTGTAAACTATGCATCAAGGAAAGCATGAAAGTAAAGCATAAAAAGGCTTAATCTTCAACATATGCTCAGAGAATAACTTCATATCTGTCCACTTCAGATTGTACCATATAAAATAACTAGATCTGTGTTTTTCTAAATTCATCTAACCTCGCTGTCTAGTCCACTAATTTGCATACATAAAAATGAAGGATTTTTGCTTCTATTCATTACCTGTATTATACCTTAAAGTCATGTAAATACTAATTTTAAGATAAATATAAATAATAACTATTTTATAGTTTTTATATGAATTTTTTCATAATATGTCTGCTTTTCCATGATACTTTATTAGAGATAAATTCCTTTCCTTTTTTTTTTTTTTTTTTTTTTTTTTTT
>NW_006783733.1:1072575-1082808 GCF_000442215.2 Lipotes vexillifer | reverse complement strand
GCATGGGCCTCTCACTGTTGTGGCCTCTCCTGTTGCGGAGCACAGGCTCTGGACGCGCAGGCTCAGCAGCCATGGCTCACAGGCCCAGCCGCTCCATGGCATGTGGGATCTTCCTGGACCGGGGCACGAACCCGTGTCCCCTGCATCAGCAGGCAGACTCTCAACCACTGCACCACCAAGGAAGCCCCCTTTCATTTTTTTAACTTGAGTAATATTTGGGGTGCAATAAAGACAATGACACAGAATATTTTGATGTGTTCTGTGTATGAAACTACATTTTTGACCCCATCCCAATAAGCAGGTGTCATTAGTCATAGTGGTGACAAGAAAAAAAAAAAAAAAAAATATATATATATATATAGGAATAAGATCAATAGAACAGAATAGAGGGCCCAAAAATAAACCTACATAAATATAGTCAGCTGAACTTTGAGAAAGCAGCAAAGACAGTCCAATGGGAAAAAGATAATCTTTCAACAAATGATGTTGGAACAACTAGACAACCACATGTCAAAAAATCAATTAAGACACAACCTTACCTTTCATGAAAATTAACTCAGATTGGATCACAAACCTAAATGTAAAGTGCAAAACTATAAAACTCCTAGAAGAAGACATAGGAGTAAAATCTAGGTGACCTTTGGTGTGGAGATAACTTTTTAGATACAGCACTATAGGCATGGCCTATAAAAGAAAGAATTGATAAGCTGGACTTCATTAAAATCAAACATTCCTGTTCTGCTAATGACACTGTCAAGAAAATGAAAAGACAAGCCACACGTTGGGAGTATATACTTACAAATGACATATCCAGTAAAGGACTATTATCTAAAATATATAGAGAACTTTTAAAACTCAACAATAAGGAAACAAACAACCCAAACTAAAAAAAAAAAAAAAAAAGGGCCAAAGATACCTTAACAGATACCTCACCAAAGAGAATACACAGATGGCAAATAATCCTATGAAAAGATGTTCTACAACATATTTCATCATAGAAATGCAAATTTCCCCAGGGCACAGCAAGAGGCATCAGACCCAGGAGCTAGGACTTTCTACGAAGGAGACCTATTAGCTAATCATCATGACTGCAGCCTGAGAGGCAGGCTTCTAATTAAACATGCATCTAAAAGCTGACTGTAATTCTTTCCAGAGACATCTGGGGCATTCTTCTTCTCCTGTGCTCCAGAACGTGTGCCTTCTGGAGGGGAGCATTACAGGTGGCTGGTGCCCTGGTTTTTATACCTGGTGCTCCAGTTTTTGAAGCTGCCACCCAGATGATACCATTGATTACCTGACTCTTGTGGTGTGGAAGGCTCACATTCCTGGGTCCCATAGCACAGCAGCAATCAGGGAGACCATTCTTGGCAGGCTGCCACCAACAGGCACTGTCCAGACAGCAGATTGAGGTACACTCCCATTCTTCCTATAAAGGAGGCCTCTTGCCTTATTCTGGAGCTTTAGACTAAGGGATAGGCTTCAGGTTTGGCACACATTGAGGGACTATGAAGCTGTTCTCAAGAAGGTAGGCTGTGGACACCATCTTGGGACTCCATCCCTCTGTCTTGTTCCAGCTTGCCAGTATCTCCCATTCAAGAACTTATATACTTGTTTGGAGCTTTCATTTTTATGACTGCCACACAGGGAACACTACCAGATTACCTGGAGGGGTGGTGGTATGCTTGTAGTCCCAAGGATCAGTATATATTAGCATACCTTTTTTTGAATTTTATTTTATTTATTTATTTTTACACAGCATGTTCTTATTAGTTATCTATTTTATACATACTGGTGTATATATGTCAATCCCAATCTCCCAATTCATCCCACCATCACCACTCCCCACACCCGACTTTTCCCCCTTGATGTCCATACATCTGTTCTCTGCATCTGTGTCTCTATTTCTGCCTTGCAAACAGGTTCATCTGTACCATTTTTCTAGATTCCACATATATGCATTAATATATGATATTTGCTTACTTTTAAAAGCTACTGCCTGAGGATCTGGCTTCCAAACAGCCTGAATTTAGGTGCTGAGGTACTCCCATGAGTGACACTGACCAGTCTCGACACATCCTCAATTATTGGGAATCTGCCAAAAATATAATAGGTTGCTTGGAAAGCAAAAATGTTTGAGAGATACCAGAGAGTTGGGGCAGGGCTGGACTACAAGTTTTATCTCTTACACGACCTACAAAACTACTCTCAAGGAATGTAGGCTGTGGATGCTGTCTTTGCACTCTCCCTCTGCATTGCTCCAGTATGTCTTAGGAAAGAGCTTATACACTCATCTAGACCCCTGATACGTGCAGCTGCCATCCAGGGAATACTACTGATCACCTGGTCAGTGTGAGCTATTAAAAATATAATAGGCTGCTGCAGCAAGCACAAAGGTTTGAGAGATGACAAAGAGCTGGGACAGGGTTGAAAGACAATGTTTACCTCCTACACGACGCCACTCCTTCAAGACTGGGAGAGGTGGTTGTTTTATCTACTGTATAGATAAATCAGCACAGAGAGTCAATCAAAATGAAAAAACAAACAAACAGAGGAATATGTTACAAATTAAAGAAAAAAGTAAGACCTTAGAGAAAAACCTTAATGAAATGGAGAAATGTAATTTACCTGATAAAGAGTCAAAAGTAATGGTCATAATCATGCTCATCAAACTGGGATGAACACAGTGATAACTTTAACAAAAAGATAGAAAATATAAGGAAGTACCAAATAAACATCACAGAGCTGAAGTATTTAATAACTGAACTGAAAAAAATACATGAGAGGGGTTCAAAAATGTACTAGGTGAAGCAAGGAAAGGATCCATCAATTCAAAGACAAGGCAGTGGAACTCACCCTATCAGAGCAGCAAAAAGAAAAATGAATGAAAAAAAGTGAAAAAAAGCTTATAAGACAACATCAAATGAAGTAACATTCATTTATAGGGATTGCAGAAGAAGAGAGAGAAAAGGGGGAAGAAATACTGTTTGAAGTAATGGCTGAAAATGTCTTTAACCTGGGGAAAGAAACAGACACCCAGATACAGAAAGCCCAGAGAGTGGCAAATAAGATGAACACAAAGCAACTCACACTAAGATACATTGTAATTAAAATGTCAAAAGTTAAAAACAAGGAGCAACAAGAGAAAAACAACTTGTTATGGACAAGGGAACTATCAGCATATGACTATCAGCATATGGCTATCAGCAGATTTTCCAGCAGGAAATTTGCAGGCCTTAAAGGAGTGGCACAATATGGTCAAAGTACTGAAAGAAAAAAATTCAAACCAAGAATATTCTACCTGGCAAAGTTATCATTTAGAATTGAAGAAGAGTTTAAAGAGGTTTCCAGACAAACAAAAGCTAAAAGAGTTCATCATCACTAAACTAGCCTTATAAAGAATTGTTAAAGGGACTTCTTTAAGCTGAAAAGAAAGGGTGCTAATTAGTAACAAGAAAACATGAGAGAATACATCTCACTGGAAAGGTAAATATATAGTAAAAGTATTGGATTAATCAGTTATAAAGCTAGTATGAAGGTTAAAAGACAAAAGTTGGTAAAAATAACCGTGATTGCAATATTTAGTTAAGGGACACACAAGTGAAGTGTGACATCAAAAATGAAATATGAAGGGGGAAGAGTAGAAGTGTTAAACTTTAGAATATGATCACTTAAGTTGTTATCAACATAAAATACACTCTTATAGATATAAGTTGTTATATATAAACCTAACTGAAATCAAAAACCAAAAACCTATAGTAAATATACAAAAGATAAAGGATTCTAAGTGAAGAACTACAAAACAGCCAAAAAACAATTAACAAAATGGAACAAGTACATACCTATCATAATTTAAATGTAAATGAGCTAAGTCTCCAATCAAAAGACACAGAGTAGCTGAATGGATAAAAAAAAAAAAAAAAAGACTCATCTATCTGCTGCCTACAAAAGGTTCACTTTAGGTGTAAGGATACATGCAAGCTACAAGTGAAAAAATGGAGAAAGGATATTCCATGCAAATGAAAAGCAAAAGAAAGCTGGAGTAGCTATACTTACATCTGACAAAATAGACTTTAAGACAAAGACTGTAATATGAGACAAAGATGGGTTTTACATAAATAAAAATAGGCCAATCCAAGGAAAGGATGTAACATTGTAATTATTTACACACCCAACATAAGACCACTTAATTATATAAAGCAAATGCTAACAAATGTAAAGGGAGAAATAGACAGAAATACAGTATTAGTAGGGGATTTTAATACCCCATCTACATCAACAGATAGAGCATCCAGACAGAAAAATCAAAAAGGACACATTGGCCTTAAATGTCAATTACATCAAATGAACTTAAGAGGCATATACAGAATAATACATCGAAAAGCAAAAGAATACACGTTCCTGTCCTCAAATGCACATGCAACATTTTTGAGGCTAGACCATGTTAGGCCACAAAACAAGTCTAAATGAATTTAAAAGGACAGAAATCATATCAAGCATCTTTTTTGACCACAATGGTATAAAACTAGAAATTAATTACATGAAATAAACTGGAAAATTCACAAATACTGGAGATTAAACCACATACTATGAAACAACCAATGGGTCAAAGAAGAAATCAAAAGAGAAATTAAAAATTACATCAAAACAAATGAAAATGGAAATGTAACATACCAAAATTTGCGGGATGCAGCAAAATCAGTTATAAGAGGGAAGTTCATAGCCAAAATATCTACCTCAACAAACAAGAAAAGTCTCAAATAAAAACTCTAACTTTACACCTCAAGGAACGAAAAAAGAAGGCACAAAGCCCAAAATTAGTAGAAGGAAGGAAATAGCAAAGATTAGAGGAAAAATAAATGAAAAAGAGATTAAAAAGACAATAGAGAAAATCAATGAAATTAAGTGATTGTTTTTGAAAAGATAAAATTAATAAGACTTTAGTTATACTCACCAAGAAAAAAAAAGAGTGAGGTTTCAAATAAATAAAATTAGAAATAAAAAAGGAGATCTTACAATTGTACCCACAGAAATTGAAAGGATCATAAATGACTACTCTGAACAATTACACACCAAAAAATTGGACAAACTAGAAGAAATGGATAAATTCCTAGAAACATACAATCTACCAAGATTAAATCATGATGAAATAGAAAATATCAACAGAATGATTACTAGTAAGGAGATTGAATCAGTAGTCAAAAACTTCCAACAAATAAAAGGCCAGGACCAGACAGATTCACTAATAAATCTACCAAACATTCAAGGAAGAATTAATACCAATCCTTTTCAAACTCTTCCAAGAAAATAGGGAAGGGTACCTTCAGAACTCATTTTATGTTGCCAAAATTATCCTGCTATGAAAACCAGACAAAGATGCCAAAAGAAAAGAAAATTACAGGCCAATATCTCTAATAAATAAATATGGAAAAATCCTCAATAAAATATTACTAAGCAGAATGCAAAAATACATCAAAAGAATAATACACCATGATCAAGTGGAATTTATTCCAGGGATACCAGGCTGGTTCAACATCCACAAGTTTGTCAATGTGATACACCACATTAACAAATTGAAGGGTAAAAATTATATGATCATCTCTATAGGTACAGAAAAAGCATTTGATAAAATTTAAAATCCATTTGGGATAAAAACTCTCAACAAAGTGGATATAGACAAAAAGTACCTTAAATTAATATAAGCCATATATGATAAACCCACTGCTAACATTATACTCAATGTGAAAAACTGAAAGCCTTTCTTCTAAGATCCCTAACAAAAAAAGAATGGCCAGGCTTACCACTTCTATTCAAAATAGTATTAGAAGTCCTAGTCATAGCAGTTAGGCAACAAATAGAAACAAAAGGAATCTAAACTGGAAAGAGAGAAGTAAAACTGTCACTATTTGCAGGTGAAATGATATATTATATAGAAAACCCTTAAGACTCCAGTGAAAACTTCTATAACTAATAAACAAATTCAGTAGAGTTGCAGAATACAAAACCAATACACAGAGATATGTTACAAGAACAAAGTAAAAGAAGATAAATTAATAAAAATTTTCATTTAAAATTGCATCAAAAATAAAAAAATATCTAGAAATAAATTTAACCAAAGTGGTGAAAGATCTGTGTATAAAAACCTACAAGACATTAATGCAAGAAACTGAAGAAGATATTCTGTTCTCGTGGATTGGAAGAATGAATACTGTTAAAGTGTTCATACTACCGAAAGCAATCTACAGATTCAATACAATTCCTATCAAAATTCTATCGCATTCTTCAAAGAAATAGAACAAAAAATCCTAAAATTTGTGTGGAACCACACACACACACAAAAGAGCCAAAACAATCTTAAGAAAGAAGAACAAAGCTGGAGGCTTCATGGTCCCTGGTTTCAAGCTATATTACAAAACTATAATAATTAAAACAGTGTGGCATTGACACTGAACACATTGATCAAAAAAACAGAAGCCTCCCCCACCAAAAAATGCCTATATGGTCAATTCACTTATGACAAAGAAGCTAATGAGGAAAAGACAGTCTCTTCAGTAAATGATGTTGGGAAAACTAGGCAGTCACATGCAAAGAATGAAACTTGACCACTGTCTTTTACCGTAGACAAAAATTAACTCAAAATGGGCTAAAAACTTGATCATAAACCTGAAAACATAAAACTCCTAGAGGAAAACCTAGGAAAGAATATCCTTGACATTGGTGTTGGTAATGATTTTTTTTTAATATGACACCAAAAGCACAAACAATAAAACCAAAAATAAATAAATGGAACTACATTATACTAAAAAGCTTCTGCACAGCAAAGAAAACTATCAACAAAATTAAAAAACTACCTACCAAGTGGGAGAAAATATTTGTATATCATTTATTGGATAAGGGGTTCATATCCAAAATATATAAAGAACTCATACAACTCAATAGCAAAAAAAAAAAAAAAAAAAAAATTGTATTAAAAAGTGGGCAGGAGATCTGAATAGAGATTGCCCCAAGAAAGACATGGCCAATAGGTACATGAAAAGATTCTCAACATCACTAATCAGCAAGAAATACAATTCAAAACCACAGTGAGATACCACCTCACACCTGTGAGAATAGCTGGTATCAAAAAGACAAGAAATAATGTGTCAGTGAGGATGCAGAGAAAGGGAATCCCTAGTACACTGTTGGCAGAAATATAAATTGGTTGCAGCCTCTGTGAAAAAACAGTATGGAGGTTCTTAAAAAGTTACATATAGAACTACCACATGATCCAGCTATTCCACTTTTGGAAATTTAACTGAAGAAAATAAAAACACTAACTTGAGAAGATATATGAACCCCTATGTTTGTTGCTGCATTATTTACAATAGCCAAGATATGAAACTACATGTGTTCATGGAAGGATGAGTGGATAAAGAAATGGTGTATATATATATATATATATATATATATATATAATGGAATATTGTTCACCCACACAAAAAGAATGAAATCTTGCCATTTACAGCAACATGTATGGATCTTGAGGGTATTATGTTAAGTGAAATAAGTCAGAGAAAGACAAATACCATATGATCTGTCTTATATGTGGAATCTAAAAATTAAACAAAAACAGAAACAAAACCAAGCCCATACATACAGAGAACAGATTTGTGGTTGCCAGAGACAGGGTGTAGCGGGTGGGAGAAGTGGCGAAGAGTGTATAAAAAGAAAAAAATAGAGAATAAATGAAAATTAAAACAGTAAGATACCACTACACATCTACTAGAATGGCCGAAAATAGGAATATTGACAACACCACATGCTGTTGGGAATATGGAGCATCAGGAACTCTGATTCATTGTTGATAGGTGAGAAAGATAATACAGTCACTTTGGAAGACAGTTGGCAGTTTCTTACAAAACTAAACATATTCTTAGATATGATCCAGCAATTATACTACTTGGTATTTACCCAAAGGATTTCAAAATGGATGGCTGCTCAAAAACCTGCACACAGATGTTTATAGCAGTTTTATTCATAATTGTCAAAACTTGGAAGCAACTAAGAATCCATAGGAGGTGATGTTATTCAGTAGGTGAATAGATAAACAAACTGTGGTACATCCAGACAATGGAATATTATTCAGTATTAAAAAGAAATGAGCTTTCAAGCCAATAAGATACATGGAGGACACTTAAATGCATATTACTAAGTGAAAGAAGCCAATATGAAAAGGCTATGTACTTATATGATTCCAAATATATGACATCCTGAAAAAAAACAAACTACGGAAAGAGTAAAAAGATCAGTGGTTGCCAGGAGCTGGGGAGAGGGAGGAATGAATAGGCAGAGCACAGAGGTGTTTTTTAGGTCAGTGAAACTACTCTGCATGTTACTGTAGTGGCAGATAAATGCATAATGATATATGTCATTATGCATTTATCCAAAACCCACAGAATGTACACCAGTAAGAGTGAACCCTAATGTAAAGGATGGAATTTGAGTGATGATGATGTATCAATGTAGATTTATCAGTTGTAACAAATGTACCACTCTGGTGGGGGATGTTGATAATGGAGGAGACTATGTATGTATGGGGGCAGGGGTATACAGGAAATCTTTGTACCTTCAGTTCAATTTTGCTGTGAACCTAAAACTGTTGTAAAAACAAAGTCAATTAATATGCATATATAGATAGATGCACAGAGATGATAGGTATATAGATAATAGATAAATAGATGATAGATATAGATGACAGACAGTAGATAGATAGGTAGATAGATGATAGATAAATAGATGGTAGATACATGATAGATAAATAGATGATAGATAGGTATATAGATATAGATGACAGTAGATATGTAGATAGATGATAGATAAATAGATGATAGATAGATAGATAGATAGATAATAGAGACGAATCACCTTAATCCATTATCATGATAAAACAATAATAAAATATAAAAATAAATGCTTTTAACTAATAGTCTGTTGATGTATCAATAACATCATTTTAGTATATATATATATTTATATCTATATATATATACTATAAGTATATATATACTTATTATATATATATACTTAATGCATTCAGCAGACTTATGTCTTGTGTTGAGTGCCATTTTGTAACTTGATTAGTTCTGCACTAGAATCCAGAGATAAAAGGTACAGCTCCTGCTCTCCAGGTAGTCTCCGGATAGAGTGGAAACAGTTAAGTTAGCCAAAGATGAGAACACAGGTAAGTATGATAAATACATCCATGGTTCTACACACTAAGAAAAATGCTTAATCTTTAGTTTAAGGGCAAGGCAAGGGGGGGTCACAAAAAAAGCAGTGTGGTTATGTGAGTCTTGAAGGACTAAAGTGAAAACACTGAAGTAGAGGAAGAAGGGCAGAAAAAATTGATGTTCCTTTAAGCCACCTCAGCTAGTGAAGCATTCTGGAGATGTCACACCATTTTGCACATTGGTGCCATTACAGTTATTTGTCTTATACCTTAGTTTAGCTACTGATGGTGCTGAGAAATAATTTGTTTTCCTTAAACAGATCTTTTTCTCCATTTAAATTATTAAAGAATTTTAATATTCAATAGACAGTATAATATAGTAGTTGAAGGCAGGAGGTCAAATTGCCCAGATTCACTCCAGCATCATATACAAACTGTTTATCTTTGGGCAAGTTATTTATCTCTCTGTCTCAATTCCATTTGTAAAACAGAAGTAATAATAGCACCTACTTCTGAAAATAGTTGTGAAATTTAAAAACATAATATTTGTGAAATATTTAGCACATCATCCAACATGGAGTTAGTAGGAAATGTATTAGTTTATTATTGTTCTTTCACCAAATCCGATGCCCCTTCACTGGTCTCTGCTCCTTGAACATAACAGTACCTGTTACTTCACTGACATAAGTGAGGCCAGCTGGTAGGGAAATTCTCTTTTTATGTCCTAGGTGCTAAATGCCTGAGTTTGGATCCTTCTTTAAGTCTCAATGGCATCCTCAATTCTGTGAACCTCTTTCCTCCAGGGTTCTGGATACCATGTCTTCCTTTGTGTTCCTGTCTCCAACCTTAATCCATTTTTTCGTTTTAGATTTTCAACATGTTCTTTTCCTACTGTTTCCCTTCTATGGACTTTTCAACACCTCATGTTTCTTCTGTCTCAAAACACTAAAATGAATAACCTTCCCTGGATTTGATGCTTCTCTCTGGCTAGCCCTCAGGGCATTTCTTCATGGTTTAAATTAAGCAGG
>NW_006783733.1:1025834-1072560 GCF_000442215.2 Lipotes vexillifer | reverse complement strand
GCAGGAATGGTTCATTCTCAAATATCATTTTATGGAATCAGACTTTAGGTCACCACATTCCATTGAAAAATTGCCTTTAATCTATTAATGACATAAAACATTCTAGTGAATATTTTATTTTCAAGTGTTCCATCAACTTTTATAGCATTTAACCAACTGTTATCTTCATTATTTTATTGTTTGAAATTCTCTCACTCATTTGCTTTAGTGGCACCAATCTCTTCTGTTTCTCTCCTGTCTTTCTGGCTTCAATGCTTTCTCATCCTTTTCTTATTGGTGACCCCAAAGTCCTTCCTTTTTTTTCACTTTACAATATATCCTGACATGAGCATACTCTAACTATTCATTTCAACTCCTAACTGTGTACTACTGAGTCTTAAGTATCTATTTTTCTATTCAGACCTCCCTTTAAATCATCAGAAACTTTATTCTGTTTGAATTACCTGTATGTACCTCCAACTCCACAATTCAACAACTGAGCTAAGTGTATTTTCCCAATCTGCTTCTTTTTCCTTTCTTCCAGTTTCATGAAATGGTACAGTCATCCCACAATTCACCTAAGCTCTAAACTTCAAAATCACTTGAAAATTCTCTGTCACTCTCTAAAATTTGGCACTAATCCCCATAGAGTTCACTTCTCCATCTGCTTAGATGAAGTCTTCATTACTTTTGGTTTGTACTGCTGCAGCAGCTACTTAATTAGTCTTGAGAAATAGGACATGTTGCAGTCTCTACATCCCCACTGTCTGAGTTCAGCTCTTGCCTCTTCCACTTTATAGCTGTGTGACATTGGCAATTTATTTATCTCCCATTCCTCAACCTCTGAATTTATAAAGTGGGAATAGTCATAACATCTATATCCTGGGGTTATTGTGATAATTGTATTAATATGTGCAAACATGACATAAAGTAAATGCTGTATCAGGGTTAGTTGCTATGTTAGCTCCCAATAAAATGTTTACTCATAGCTTTCAAGACAAATTTTAAATGTTTAAAAAACTTTGCACATAAATAACTTTATGATTTCAGCCCCACCTTTAATTTATTACAGTTATCTCTTGCCCCTCCCCGGAAAGCACTCTGAGATTCAGCCACAATGTTATACTTCAGCCTTACATAATGTTGTTTTTTATTTCCGTACCTTTAATCATGTTTACTTTGTTTTTTTAACATTAGAATTTAGTAGTCATAGGTGTGTGTGTGTGTGTGTGTGTGTGTGTGTGTGTGTGTGTGTTGTCATAGATGGCTAGAGTAATTTCAGAGGACTGTAAGAGATTTTTCTGAGGTGAAGTTGTACAGCACTTTTAGAAGACAGAGAAGTATCAGTACTGACCTGCATTTTTTAGGGTATTCTTACTTGTATAAAGTTCAGTGCATTTCCTTAGAAAATTTTTGAGTTCTGAAACTAATATCTTCATCAAACCATGCAAGAAATCATTTAACATTTCTGTACCATATTTTTATTCATCTCTAAAATTAAAGCATTTAACACTTAAGGGTCTACCAAACAGGGGTGATATAAAAGTGAAATGATGCCATGTATGAGATAGTGTTTTTTCAAGGAATTAAAATATTTTCAAGAAGGTTATGGTAATATTATATTTCAATTCTATAATACATATATAATATGTATATATGTATGTATGTGTGTATGTATATACCCTACTGCTTCCAGTTCAATGATGAATTTGGATATGTTTGTGAATCACTTCTTATTAGTGTAATTAGTATAAATTACTTTAAACTAAATTTTTAAAAATATTTTTTGTTTTTCTTAACTTTTTATAAGTAATTCAGTATGTATTATAATACTGTGTATATTGTTCTAAAATTGTTTAAAATATTGTGAAACAACAATACATACTTCTAGAAAACTACTCCAAATAAAGGGGGAAATAAGCTAAAATGTCATGTTTACCAGCATATTTTTTCCCATGAAAATGAATGTTTTGACTATCTGTTCATTTTCTTTAGCACTTCTATATTTTAGCCCTGCAAGCTAGCTGAAAATTCATAAATCCCAGCATTATCATTATCATTATTCATACTACATTTTTATATGAATTCATAATGTTTTAAACACACTGTTATTTATAAAGGTTCCATAGTAATTGGAATAACATTTTGAATCTTAGAGATTCTCATTACAAATGCATGAATGATGCTATAAAAAGTATGAAAAAAACCTAGACTTTATTTTACATTTCCTTCTCTGACTTTATTTTACATTTCCTTCTCTCTTTCACTAGCTTTCAATTTGACAGAACCAGCAATGATTTTCTTAGCTGTCATTCTCAAAATATAACATTTCTATACTTTCCTCTTAACAATTTTTTTTTTTTTTTTTTTTGCGGTACACAGGCCTCTCACTGTTGTGGCCTCTCCCGTTGCGGAGCACTGGCTCCGGACGTGCAGGCTCAGCGGCCATGGCTCACGGGCCCAGCCGCTATGTTTCATGTGGGATCTTCCTGGACCGGGGCATGAACCTGCGTTCCCTGCGTCTCCAGGTGGACTCTCAACCATTGCGCCACCAGGGAAGCCCTCCTCTTAACCTTTTATCATCTAATAAATGCTATTAAAATTCTTATTAGGACTGCACCAGAGTATTCTGACATTCTTCAAACAAAAAACAATGAATATTAGGACTCCTGTGGTGGCGTAGTGGTTAAGAATCTGCCTGCCAATGCAGGGGACACAGGTTTGATCCCTGGTGTGCGAAGATCCCACATGCCACAGAGCAACTAAGCTTGTGCACCGCAACTACTGAGATTGCACTCTAGAGCCCGTGGGCTACAACTAATAAGCCAGTGTGCTACATCTACTGAAGCCTGCGTGCCTAGAGCCCATGCTCCCCAAGAAAGACAAGCCACAGAAATGAGAAGCGTGCACACCACAAGGAAGAGTAGTCCCTGTTCACCACAACTAGAGAAAGCCTGTGTGCAGTAATGAAGTCCAACACAGCCAAAATAAATAAATTTATTAAAAAAAAAAGACAATGAATATTACAGCAACATACAATGATCGATTTTTTATTAAGTTGCTCATTCATTTTAATTTCAGTATTCACTCTCCTTTTTCCTCATAGAGTTTTTTATTAACTTTGATTATTATGAAACTGGATTATATCTTATTAAACAGAAAATTAATATTAACACTAGAAATATCAATCCTTTTCAGCTCATTTTTTGTCTCAGATCTTCAGGATAAAATCATTAATTTTTCTCATTCAAACATATGGATTCACATAAGCATCTGAAAAATGAAGGCATATTTTATTATTTGATATTCTTTACCAATACTTTTTATTAACATTTTACTTTTGGAATATATATCCCTAGAGACAACCTAATATTTAATATATTTTCTCTCCTCAGATTTGATTTCCAGCTCTCCATATATTAGCCACCAGTACATGCAAGCTATTATGCAGAGAATTGTTTTGTTGCAGTTATAAACTTTAGGTTATATACCATAAACTAATTTTAAATCACCACTTTTGGTGTCTATAACAAGTAGAGATAAAATGGCTTGTTTTATTAAATCTGGAATTTACCGCATGCAGAAGCCTATATTTTACAGGTATGGAATCTATTTGATATTTATAGTTCAAACTGCATTATAGGCATTCTGTGATATAGCAAGTTTCTACCCTACTAGTGCAAAATTAATACATCCTAGAAATTTGTTATTTAACCGTTTTCAAATATTTTATAATATTAAAATGCAAATATGATACTGAATTCCTATAGGAAACTATGAAACCATGATTCATTTTGTACACCAATTTGGAAGAAAACCCAAATTATTAGAGACCAAAAAACAGTTATAAGCTATTCAAATACAGAGAGCAATGCTTCAACTACGTGAGGTAACTTCCACTCTGATAAAATTAAGATAAGAATACTGCGCTATTGTTACACTACCATCTGGCCCTTTCCCCAAGTTACCAAAAAGGAAAACCTTGTGGTGGGAGACCAAAGCTTTATTATGCCCCAGACTAATTAAAAGACTTGTGAGAAACCCCTCTACAGTCAAGCAGAGTAACAATGTAACATGTAATCACAAGTGGCATTTTTGATGGGTTCTCCAACTTCCTTTTGTCTCTTTTTGTCAAAAAATATTTTTAAAATGTTTAGAATTCTTTTCAGTGTTGTACATTGAAGTGATACTTTGTCTTTAAGGAAGTTTTTGACCATTTATATTTATTCTTCATTTACTTACAAATTAATAGGACACCAGAATTGTGTGTTCTTGATCTTCATTTCCTAATATTTTTAAGTGTTGTGTTTCCATATCCAGTCTAAGAATCATCATAGAAGTGAATTATAAACAATACACCAGAATTTACATGCAAATAATATTTAAATGAGGAGTAAAAAGGCAAACAGTAAGTTGTTATATGTCAAAAATATAAAAAGTGTGGTATAGAGAGGATTTTTTGAAATCTCTAGGAGTTTCTAGCACAATCACAGGTTTCATAATACCTACTACCATACAAATTATATCTTTGTGCCTACCTTTCTCCTTCCAAAGGCCACCAAACCAGCCCTCTGAAATGACATTCCTGGAATTTACAGGTAGGAGAATGTTCTTAAGCAAAATCTGCCTTAAGAACCAACAAACAAATTTCTGTCAATAAATTAAAGTAGAAATCCATCAATATGTTAATAAAATGGAGAGTGAAAGATGTAGGTAACTACAATTTCAAGACTCCACTCTAAAAGGTAGACTTAGAGGGTGAAAATAGCTAAGAGAATATTAACTTAAAGCAATAAAAATGGAAAATAATGAAAATATAAACTGTTGTGAAAGAAGACAAATGCTAAACAGAAGCAAACCTTTTGCTCCTAAATGGCAAAGGAAAATGTGGGGAATTATACAAAATAGGACAACTAAACACAAAATAAAACAAAATATGGAAGGCTTCATAACCATTAAATTTTTCTGGAAAATGGGCTTTTTATGAAATTTTCAAGTTTAATAGAATTTTTAAAATATAATTCTGGACCCAGTATTAATAAATTCATAGTGACTCTACCAGTATTACACATATTATATGATTATTGAGAGCAAATATTTGCTCTCTACATTTGGAATAATATAGACAGCCTTCAAAGAATGCTATAGACAATTTGAATAATAAAAAGTAACAAAATTTAATTAAATTTTGCCTGAATAGAGTAACAAATATTTGAATGGGAAAGTGAGTCCTAAGCCTGAACTTTTTCAAGAGCTGGATTTTCTTACCTAAAAATATTTATTCAACATTATTTATCTGGTCTTCTCTCTCAAGTGGGGATCTGCACTTGTAAAAATAATAATCAGAACAGTGACATTTACAGCAAAACTCTCAAGGTAGGGCTTGACCCATCTCTTGGAACCACTAGCCAATGTTAATGACTGATGGCAGAAACCTAACTCCTTGCTTCCTCTTTTTTTTTTTTTCCTTCTTCGCTGTCATAAAAGATGGTTTTCAAGATGGAAAAGGCAGAAAAGCCATTGGCTAGGGCAAATAAAATATCAGCAAGGAAAGAAAGTGTATAAATACTCAAAATATGTTTAGTATCTGGTCTAGACATTTTATACTAAAATTCTAAGCATTCAAATGAAGTTGTCTCCGTATTTTTTGAAGCATATTAACAATCAGGAAAGAATCCATAAGGTTAGAGAAAAACAAATATGCTGCTTTCCAAAAGGGGAGAAAATGTTTTCAGACTATATTACAATAAGCTTGACATTAATGATGGAAAAATGGAATAAAGAATTTTAAGGTTTTGTGAACTCTAGGAATCAGTGGTCATTATTCATGATTTGCTAGATTAATTTGGACAACCAAATAAATGTGATAGAGCGTGTATCTTTATTTCATGAAGATATTTTATTTTTCCACAGAGATAAAGTAAAACAATAAGTGCATATGAAAGAATATTTGTTATTAGTTGAATAATTTTATAAAAAACTGTTGAAGAAGAGAGTGATTGGAGGTTTTAAACTGTTCTCTCCTTGGGTTTGATTATTCAATAGTTTTATCTATTAGTTTGCCAAAGTTTAGAAATCACACTCATCAAGTTTGTGTAATTGCAAACTGGAAAATATTGCAAAATTTTATGTGACATAATCCAAAAGAATGCTGGCAGGCTGTATTGATCAAGGGGATGTTTAGTAAACATGTAAACTCTGCACTGGCTCCAAAAATAAATGAATGAAGAATACATGAGTGGTGTCTTAGTAGGGCTGTATGTTGTGCACAATTCAGGATTTTAGCTGACAGTAGAAGTGCTGCCCTCTTTTTTTTACTGTGATTATCCAGATTTAGTTGTGGGCCTATGGCTTTAGGAAGAAAAATAGACAAACATTAATTCATTCTGTGAGGACTACAGTTAAAGATGGTATAGCCAAGATAACAATTAATCAATTAGTACTTATGTATTAATGGAAAAACAAAGAAAAACATGACCTCAAAGTGTATTGCCTAGTTCAATGCTATCGTTGAGATATGTCATGTGCAAAGCTAAGAAAAATCATTTGACTCTCAATAGACAAGAATTTTCACAAATCATCTATTTTTTCACTGCATATAAGCATCATCTAAGATACCATTTCTACTAGTTTAATAAAAAAAAAAGATAAATTATTTGGCACTCCAAACACATTTTGACTTAAAAGATTTACACAAAATTAACTTTTAAGTTAAGCTATATTCTAGGTAACATTTGACATATTTGTACTTTCTATGCATATAGAAAATGATAGCCTAAAATAAATGTTTTGGTTTAATTTTACACTAAATGTTCAATTAAATCATCAGTATAGAGTGATGGAAACAAAATTGAACTCTATTTCCAGTTATCCCTCTCCATTTTCTTCAATGAGTACATCAAATTTGAAAAAATAGAAATGACTCTAAGGTTAGAAAACTTGTTGATTTTACATTCATGTGCTGCATATTTCAGCTGGATCCTACAGGAAAATAAGATAGTCTTAATTTTTTGGAAGGAAATAAATAGAACATGGAAAATTAACAAAAAGTGAAAAAATTTTTTAAATTTTATTTATTTCCAAAATGAATTTCAAACATTTTAGTTCATAAATATTTTAAGAGCCTAGAAATTAATGATATTACAAGGTCTACAATTGGGTTAATTTCTGTCTTTAACTTTGAATTTTTCTGCATGCTTAGCATAAATAATCTGTAAGTTTTCATTTTCTTTTGTGAGGACGGCTTTACAACTCTGGGTCTGCAATTCCATTATGAGGATTTCAGTTGTATTTTTCTTTTCACATTATGGAATGCAGACTAGCCAGTGAAGGGATTACGGCAGAATATCTTTCGACACTCAGACTCATAGACACATTACTGAAAAAATTACAACTTAATGAATATTTAAGACACATTGTTTAGTTTTCATACCTGTTGCTGAAAGGACTATAAATTAATAATACAAATATTATGATTAAGAGAAGTATTTAAAAGGGAAACATAAAAAGAATAATTTAGAAATTTTGAGAAACAAGCTTTTAACATTAGAAATTACTTATTTTTTGTCAATGAAAATGTCTCTGGGAAGTCAGTGAAAAAAATAATAGAGACAGTGAAAGGAAAAGTTTGACTGGAACTCACCATTGGGCATTTGCCTGAAGGAGTTCATTTTATTTATTTGTTTATTTGATGCATACAATCCAAAATATTGCCAGATTCCACAGTGATGTCTCCATCCTTATCTTAATGGATCTATCAAAAGTATTTAATGAACTTCATCTTATCAAACTTTCTTTCTTTGGCCCTCTGAGACACCAATATCTCACAGTTGTTTTTGTTTGTTTGTTTTGTTTCTGTCTTTAACTTTTCTCTGGCAAGTTCTTCTTAGCTTCATTTTCTGGTTCTTCTCAGGACTCCGTTCTTGGACATTTTACCTTTGCTACATGTGTTCTCTATCTATGTGATCTGTCCCAGTGGCATGGTCTTAAATACTGTCAATAAAAATTATGGTACCTAAGTATATTACTCAAACTCTTAACTCCCCCAGAACTCAAGAATGTATATCCAATAGCCTAATTGACATTGCCACTTGGCTATATTCTGACACTGAACTCTTGTTTATATTCATTTCTCCTGTCTTTTTTTCAGCTAGGTATGGTTCAAAATCATTCCACAAGTTGCTAAGGTCAAAAACCTTTAAATAATCCTGTATTCCTTTTTTTCCCCTTTTACCCTCATACTTCATATCCAATCTAACCACATACTCTGTCAGTAGTACCTTTGGAAAATATCCCAAACACTTATCTTCTTTGATACCACCCAAATTCAAACTGCTGTTCTTACTTGTAGTGGTCTCTTGTAACAGGCTTCTAATTGGTCACCTTGATTCTACCTTTGTCCAAAGAATCTCTTCTACACATAGCAGCCAGTGAACTTTCTAAAGCATGATCTTGTAATAGCTTTCCATCTTTCCAAAAATCTTACTAGGCCTACAGAACTTATGGAATCAAGATTCTTGCTATCTTTCTGATTTTTATCTCCCACAACAATCTCCCTTGTTCTTCCACTCCAGCTACACAGGCTTCCTTGTTACTTCTAAACCATCAAGCATTCTCCTGACTCATTTTTTTCTCTTCTGGGAAACCACTCTTCCCAGATATATACATATTCTGCTTACTCTCTTCCTTAAGTTACTCTTAAATCATCAGTTTACCAGAAAATGGTAACTTTCTTTCTCTTTTCCAGCTTTATTCTTCTACTTGATATTTTTCCCAACTTAGCTTGTCTCCCTTTCATCTCAAAGGTAAGCTACATGAGAACAGGAACTTTACTTCTTTTGTTTACCGCTGTAAATATGTAAAATCACATAATGTGCATTTGTTGAATAAATAAATGAATATCTGAAAAAATAAACAGCAACAAAATATGCATATTGATTTCACATTACAGATGAGAAAATTGAAGTTCAGATGAAGAGAGGTTTAATAGATGACAATTACACTGTAGTAAGATGCAGCGTCCCTGTCTCACCATAGTTATTCTTCTCCAATGCTGGCTCACTACTCAACAACTAGAGGCAGCCCATAGGCAAGTTGTTGGAAGGTAGTAGAATTTAGGTCATTATTTCAGTATTGTGAGCCCTTCATCTCCTGCCTTTCTATCACAAAAACCACTTTCTTAAGTCAAAGGAAAATAATTCAGTTCCCCCAATATTTCATCTAACTTCTGAGCTTTTAAATGTGCTCTTCTTGTTGAGAAGCCTATCACATCACTTCCCTACCCTTTACTTATGCAACTCTTAGTGATTTCTTAAAACACGATTTATGAATCTTCTCTTCCATGAACCCTTGATTGATATTCCCTAATCCTTACCCCCAGAGACTGAATCAAATTAAATTCCACCCTTCTGATGTCATGGTACATTGTATATTTGTCATTAAAAGCACTGTTGCCTTGGATTATTTGTCTTCCCACCAACTTCTTAATGGTAGAAGCTGTATCTTGCATATATTTTTTAATGTTTTTATTTTCAGTATCTAAAATTTCACATGCTTATGGAATAAATAGATAGGATTTTTCAAAATCTTGAAATTAGAGTAAATTTAAGAAAGACAGTGAATGTTATCTCACTTTTTTTAGATAAAGCATCATATAATCATAAAAATTCATGACAAATTAAAAATCTAAGAGAGAGAATGAAGTACATTGTACTGTGAGAATGATTGTTATAACACTGATCCACTTTTGAGGCTGCTTTCTATTGTAGGTATACAATCTTTTAAATCAATAAGAACTAATTAATTTGATTACATCAAAATGACAGACATACTAATGAAAAATTAAATTTCTATCTCTTTTGGCATATATATTTAGTGCAATTCAAATACTTGATAGAGTTTT
Source organism: Lipotes vexillifer (assembly GCF_000442215.2). NCBI lineage: Eukaryota > Metazoa > Chordata > Mammalia > Artiodactyla > Lipotidae > Lipotes > Lipotes vexillifer. The sequence continues at coordinate 1,062,680 of NW_006783733.1, read as the reverse complement.
TTCTTCAAGTCACTAAAACAATAAATAATCAACCATTATTATCAACATCTGTGTAAGAGAAAAGAGGAAAGTAGCATGAGGAGAATAATTGTCAATGTAAATGAGAGCCATATAATCATGGGTGAGAGAATTCTGGAAGATACTGGGGAGGTATTAGGATAAATGATCAATTTTTCTGTCCTCAGTAGATTTTTAATGTGTACGGTTATGTACATGCTTATTTGAGTGAATAGCCAGCTGTGCACAAGAGTGTACCCGAATATGGGAGTCATATCATCAGACACAGAAAATATACACATACTTATATGTCCACAAAAATTACAAAAATCTTTAAGACTTTGTAAAGATAGGACCCTAGGTGTGAAAGCTAACTATGAGACACAAGTGCATGTTCTCAAGTGAATAAAACATCTTGACGTTTCTCATAACCTTTATTCCTAAAAGAATGAGGATTCCCTCTATGAGTCAAAGAAGCCCCAAAATATTTATTTTTGAATAAACATTCAAAATGAAACCTATGAAACAATCGTGGCTACCTGCCTTTCAATGCAATAAATTGAGAATATGATTAAGTTGTGTAATAGGCACTTCAGAAAATGATACCTAAAATAAATACTTCTGAAGACTTTGAAGTTGGAAAATTTAAAGCTAGAACTCTTACAAGAAGAGTACACCATGATACTCAGGAAAACAGAATAGCAAAGCTCCCATATCAGAATAAACCAATATCTATTAATGCCACACTACATTCATTTTCAACATGGAGTCATAAACATCATAAATTTTATATGTCATCTGACACTTCAGAAAATAATACTCTAAAATAAATACTTCTGAAGATTTTGAAGTTGGAAATGTGACAAGAAATACAAGAATTAGACGTCATGCCTCATTAAAAAATTTTTCTATTGTTCATTAACATTTTGTTTTAATGAGTGAAGAAAGTTGCAACTTGTATAAGGATAGGTTTTAAACTTAACTAGTAATGTAAACATTAAAAACTGTACCATTAAAAATATGTTTCAACACCTCCTAAGAAAGCATCACACTTTTCTCAATGAGTCTGAAACTATCTGATTTTCCTTCAAAAAGAAAACTTACCTTTGTTGTTGAGGCTGCTTTTTTCAACATCAGATTTCTTACCTAATCTGTAGTTAGGAGTCAGGTGGCACAAAAATATGTATCTTAGCTTATGTAAAATATTCTATCACTGAGAGAAACATGTGGAACCAAGACCATCAGAGGGACCAGGATGTTTATTCCTGCCAACTCCTGCTCAGAGCTCAAGCATGCACTCTCTGAGTGGAAATCTACACTTGCTTGTTTTATTCAACTTTATTCAAATGAATAAAATTCAAATTTTATTTATTTTTCCATCTTTCACACTGTCTTTTCTCTTATTCAGCTCATTATTTGAATTGCCACATGTTCAGAGTATAAGCTTTCTTTTTCATAGCTAGAAATGAAGTGTTATAGTTTATAAGCAGCTAAATAAACTAATAAGATGTTGCACTATATACAATAATAAAAATAAAAATTTTAAGGGAAGCAAAGATCTCTTCACTGTCCTCGTGGTGAGTGGATATGTCTGTATCTGTGTTTCATTTCTTGTTCTGTGTTCTAATAAATGATTATGGTCTGTAAATATTTATTTTTTAAAATTACTTTAATGTGTAAAGTTAGGAAGTACTAGAGAAGTTGAGATTCTTTGCTGTTTAATGGCTCATCAACAAAGTTTAAATAAATTACAGGTAAAGGCCAATCCCATATCCACACTCCTAGCTGAATTATAAAAAGCTGCAAGTGCCTATTTTTGGTACTTCCCTTTGCATTATTCAAAAATACATCAACTTAAGTCCCATCATCATCTATTTTAGGTTATACTGTTTTAAAAGTAGATAATTCCCATATATATGTCAGAAACTCAGAATGTTGGATTCACTTAAATAATGTGTACTTACATAGATATATATGTGCCTCTGTGTGTGATTTCCAGGAAAAGTTATTTTTTGAGCAGAATAGTATTAGAAGAAACATAATGAAGTCTAACTTCTATAATTTTATTGTGAATCTTAGAAGTAGATATTTTTCAAATCAAATGCACATGCTTATTTACCACAATATGACAAGTTTCAAATATATTTTCCCATTATAATTAATATCAGGGTTTGTTGATAGATGCTTATATTATTTATAGATTAAATTATCAGCAGCAACACCTATGAAATCTGAGAAAACACTGGATTCGTAATTGCAATCAGGTAATTTTCCTAAAACTACATTTTAACAATAATGTCATAGCTCTTATGCTTATCATTCATAATGTTATCAGTTTTTATTAACCATAATCAAATATGGTAATGTATTCTGATTTAAAAATATTAAGAAGAGGAATTTGGGCATATGTAAGATTAACTTGGAAATATCTTATGATTGTTCAGATGCTTCTAATTAAGAAAATAAATACAATTTATCCTCAATCACTTCTTACTTATAGTTCTAAATTCCATGATTATAAAAGATATTTTCTTCTAACAAATCTTTTAAGAGAATAATTTATTATTTTCCATTCAGATTTTCTGACAGAATTTCTTATTTTTCTTCTAATTAATAAGAAATGATGATTCAAATTATTGCCGAATCCTATAATATGAGCCTTTTATACAATAAACTGTGAAATTTGGCAAAATATTACAAATATTAACATTTGACTACATGTCAACTTTATTATATTTGCAGAAAAATTTGTAATTTAATCTACCTTATTTAATAATTACTGTTATTTTGTTATAAGCATAAATGTATATCAAAATAAATAAATGGTACAAATTATGTTTTAAAAAATTTAAGTATGGTGACCCTTTCATGGAACACCTATTATTTTTCTTTAAAATAAATGTATAATTTTATAAGAAACACTAAATTGTAGCTAACACATTCTAGGCCTAAACAGCCAGGATCTTCTAAAACCCAAGTGATACACTATTTGAAACTAGATATTTATGCATTTTGAGTTCACACTATTAAGCTATAAAAGTATCAAATTAGTAAATAATAACTATAGTTTATTACTGGTTATTAATCTAATTATTAATGTAAATAATTAATGAAACATAGAATAAGAAACATTTCTTAGGCATGGAATCTAGACTTTTTATATCTAAATTATTTGAAAATAATTTTTTGCTCTAATTACATTTTAAATATGAGCTTGTCAGTGTCTCAACTCTAACAAACCGTAAGTAAGCAAAATTTTCCCTGGTATGTAGTGTAAAAGAAATGGGGTTTTGTGTAGGATATATCAAAAATAATTAACATCCTCTACAGTATTGCTATAGAAATAGTACAATCGTTTTCCAAAATACTGCCATTTAGAGTATCTCTTAGTAAAAACTAATACTGTAAACTTAAAATTCAATTTAATAAAATAAATATTGAGTGGAATGGAATAAATTAATTGAAACAGAAGTTCCTACACATACATTATTCAATTAAAATGTTGCCAGTAAAAATATTGATTTATTCAAAATATTAAGCACAAGCTACATATTGTTTTCTTTGAATAACTAATTGCTCAGTGTACTATGATGAGTAAAAGGCAAACCTTGACTCTCAAAGTTGAAAAAGTCAGATCTAAAACAACTAAGTAAAATAAAATGTTACATGGTATTATTTATATCAATAAATTAAGAATATGAAGTAGAACCATGTAAATGGAACAACAGAAAATGAGTGCAAAAACAAAACTCAAAGTATTTCGCAGTTTCTGTTTTCTACACTTAGGGCTCTTGAGCTACATGCACTGCAGAATGGGCAACAGATCCAGGACTCAGAATCCACTCATTGTCACAGAGTTCTCAGATATTTAGGATGGTTTTAAAATGAAAGTTGAAAGAGTTAAATTCTGGAATGTCTCAGGTTCATCCACATAATAAATACAGAAGCAAACTAAAATTTTTCATGATTTGAACCCTGCTTATCTCTCAGAACTTACCACTTGCTTCTGTTTCCCATCAGTTAATTACAATTTCTCCTGCAGAATTTCATGGTATTAATACTTCCTTGCTCCTGCTTATGGGTATTCCTTTCCCTGAAATAGCCCATCTTCCCATCCCTTCTATCATATACATTTGCATATCTTTTGAGCCTTAGTTCAAGGCTAATCATTTCCTTGAAGACTCTCCTGAATCTCCAAAACATTGTAGACTATGTCTTAGGTGTTTCCACTAGATTATGTACAAACATGTAATATTGAACTTCAGTTATTTTGTTCACACATTTTAAGAAAATACAAGTTTTCATATATTTAACACTGATCTAATTCTGGTATAAATGTTGTTAAATCAAAGCTGACTCTCAAATTTTATGTTATTATAGCAAACTATTCTTTTTTTCTAACTTTAATGTAAGCAATATGCTTTTCTTAATATCTAACGGCTGATAGTTTTATAGAGATGTGAGGTTGCACAATTAGAATCACATTTGAGATTGGAAATTATCCACACTAATTTTTACATTGCTACAGAATTTTAATATAGAAAATTCAGTGGAGACCAATAAGTCTTGATAATTCACAAGAGTGAGTGGAAGGAGCCATTAAGAAAGTTATTACATGTGGATGTAATTGATTTAATTTGATTTAATATTTAACCTTGGAGAATACTAATGCATAAATAAATTTTTATTTAGTCAGGTTAATACTGCGTTTAAAGTATAATGAAAGAAATGGACATCTTGTAGACACATAATGCTTGAAGGAATATTTATGCCTGTTAAGTAACTGAAAACAAAATTTATTATAGCCATAAAATCAAAGATGCTTTAGGAATATGTGATAAAAAATAATTTATTCTAATGTACTTAAATTTAATCCTTATCTATGTCAACAGTTTTCCATTTTTGTTCTCATAAATTTTCTTCAAATAAGATAAATGCCCACAAAATATTAAAAATATGTTTATTTTATTTCATGTCAACTGACACATTGAATTCATCAATAAATTTAAAATATTTATTTTATAACTAGTACCCATAGAAAATGTTTTATTGAGAAATTTAAAAAATGAACATTGTTTTTGTTATGACCAAAGATGAATTCATTTTAACCAAGAAAATTACATTTAATCATTGAGGAAATATTTATCAATAAAATATCTGATACTGAAATTGTGACATCCTTCTCTTCAGACGTTTCATATACCCCTTCTCCCTCTATCTTATTTCTTGGCCCATATCCACACCCCAATACTATGAATATATTTGTTTAGTGTCTGTTGCCTTCACCACACTGTAAGTTCTAAGAATGTATGTTCTGCTATAACCACAGAACATTTTAATGTAATTTGAATAAATAAAAATTTATTAAATGGCTGGTAAGATTTTTTTAATGAACAATAATAATTTCATACTCTGCTGTGTCTTAAATGAGGTGGAGAGAAGTGGATAACATGTGTTAAGATTGGTATGCCAGGTATTTAGCCCAATGTCCTGATGTCTGTAAGAACTCCAGAAATGTTTGAATTAACCCAACTTGAAGAATGTCACACGTTTGCTCTACTTAATCAGGGGACACTGACCCTAACTACATTCATTAATTTCAATGAATACCTTTATTGCTTTACCTTTTAATACTTCTATATTTGTAAATCTCCTCTGGAGATAGTGACTTTAGCCAATCTCTCTATCTACATCTGTTTCTTGAGGTAGACGCTTTCTTGCCCCTTATTTCACCCTAAATAAGCCCTCATTGCCTGCTGTTATTGGGGAAAGGGACTCTTTCCCTCCTTAGGTCAATTATTTTCCTGGAGGCTGAGCTGAATATGTGCAAGTAATTCTAAAAAAAGAATAATTCTATTCAAGGTTTGTAGTAGTGAATCTAAACAATATATATGGAATGAGTAGGTTTGATTTAGGTGTTTTTGTTTGTGTTTTAACTTACACTTTATAAGTATATGAACCTTAATGCCAAAGAATCAGGTTTTCAACCCATTCAAGTTTAACAGGCCGGATAACAGCGTCTCAAGTGAGTGCCCTCTCCTCTCTTCTTCTTCCCTTTTCTCACAACGACCCCACAAAGGACCCTCTGTCTTTTCAAAAACGTTTTTTTCTCCTGAAGTCCCAATCCGTCTTGTTTTCTTGTCCCCTTATCCTCCTTTCAAAATTTAGCAAGTGCAAGTCTCTTCCTGTATCTTATCATTATTATTGTCTTTATTGTCACTTATGAGTAAAGATATTCCTGTCCTGCTTTCTCTGCTTCTGAGAAGAGAAGAACTGAAGATTTGTTTCTTTGATTGAAGTACAGGGGGAATAGGAATCCCTATTTAGGGAGGGCAGGTTAGGTTTATTACTATTGTTTTTTGTCTTCCTTCTTCTCTCCCTAAGCCTGTTATTTCTTTATATAACTGGAGACAAAAGGATAAAAAGGATAACTATATTCTGAATTTGACAGTCACCCTAAGTTTTCTGCCCCACTTCCAGTTTTGAACAAAAATCTTCTGCTGCCTTTAGCCAGCACAAATGCATTATTCATAATGGGAAAATAGAGACTCTATTGTTTAAAAAGAGGATTAGAGTCTAGAAAAAATGCTGAAGCTAGATCTTGGTGACTGGAGGTCAGGGAGTTAAAAAGATGTGTCTGGAAGAAGTGAGAAGGTTCAGTATAATAAAGATTAAAAAAAAAATTCAAGTGAGACCATTCTCAAAGATTAAAAAATGTCTATAAGTGGATGGGTTAAATCTTGTCTTAAAGGTTAGATTGTGAAGTTCCATCTTTTATGTATTTACTTTTTAATATAATGCAACTTGTTCGCTTACTAAAAGTCCAACTATGCTAAAGTCTTTAAAACTTCTCCCCTTTGTAAAATAAATTTGGATTTATTAAATTAATTCTCTAGAGAAGGGATTGAAACTACCACATGATCCCCAATGGCTTTGCATATTAGTGTTTTGTTTGGGCTGCTCAAAGTGGTAATGAGCATACACATAGAATAGTAGTGCCTTATTCACCCACCGATGACAGATAATATTGTCCAGTCATATAAGCATTACTTGAATGTCATCCACCTGAAGACGACAGTCAAGCTAAGGGAATAATAAAGTTGATAGGCTTGCCAAGGTTTCCCTTTTCCAACAAGAGGAGAAACAGTCTCTATGTATCATAATGGTAGAATTTTGGTATCTACCTGGACTTGTGAAAATAAGCACAGCTGCCAATCAAAGTTAAAATTAAATCATCAGGGAGGAATAAAACATAACTTTACAATAAAGAAACACTTCCTCAGCCAGCTGGTCCTGGTTGATATCAAGAGTAATGCCATGTTTTTGGTATTTACCTTTGATTTTATGTGATTTTACCTTTGTGATCTTTCTCCCCAAACTGATAATCCTAGTCTATCCATGAGAAAAGAATCAAATTCCAATATATGGCATCTTACAAAATACCTGAGGAGCACTCCTCAAAACTGTCAAGGCTATCCAAAACAAGGAAAGTCTGAAACACTGTCAACCAAAAGTAGTCTAAAAAGAAGCATTGACTAAATGTGATGGGGTATCATGGATAGGATGCTGGAGCAGAAGAGCATTAGTAAAAAACTGAGTATATCTGAATAAAGTATGGACTTATTAGTATAATGTATTACTACTGGTTCATTAATTGTAACTAATAAACCAAAATATTGAGAGATATTAACAACAGGGAAAACTGGGTGTGGGATATATGGGAACTATTAAAATTATCTTCATAACATTTTTTTTCCTGTCTGTCATAGAATGTTTGATTTTAAACTTGCTGTTCTAACATTCAAATATAACACGTGTCAAAGAAAGAACAGCTAACACACATCTGTCACAATTCTTTTTTTTTTAGCACAGGGAACTATACTCAATATTATATATTAATCTATAATGGAAAATAATATGTATATATATTATATATATATATATATGACTGAATCACTAGAACAAAAACAAAAAACAAACAAAAAACAGCAAAAAATTATGTTTTTGAATGCATTTTCTGTATTATGTTAGATGTTAAAATTTCTTTCTTAAGTTATGGTATTCTCGAAGGCAGCAATTCAGTTCTTCTGCTTTGAAAACAGAACAATTATTGTTCTGAAATTGCTTAAAAACAATGCATAGAAGTTATATTCCTCTTTTGTGCTTTCAGTCTTGATGAAGATTTCCCAAATCCTAAATTGTTGATATTATTTTATCAATTTTTTAAAGTAATTGTTTTTCTTTAAATTTAACTCATCAGGACACTATGAGTACATTTCTTTAGGTCTTCCAGTTACTAGTCATTAGTGCCTGAGTAATTAATGTGTAATCCTTTTATTTCCCAATTTTCTAATATATTAGTAAATACTGGCATATATTTATGGATTTCTATTATTTATTACTAACATATGTCAATACTATGTTGATTTCATAGTATTGAGAGACTATTCTAATACCAGTAAAGCAATACCCCCTTAATTTTTATTCTTTTGTATAAATTTCCTTGCTACTTTCAGGTATTTTTTCATATAAAATATAAAACACTTTAATCAAATTATAATAAGGAAAACATTTGGTTTTAATCACTAAAACACATAATTTGTTTAAATTTTACATATGATTAATAGTAGACTAATAAACTTTTATCTAAATATTTTAAAGATATGTTAATTTTAATTAATTTAACTTTAGTAAAACAATCTCTGTACTTTTTATTATTGCTCATGCAAAGTTTCTAATTCTCAAATTCTCTTTAGAATTTGTACTTCTAAAATTAACCAAATTGGGCTTCCCTGGTGGGGCAGTGGTTGAGAGTCCGCCTGCCGATGCAGGGGACACGGGTTCGTGACCCGGTCTAGGAAGATTTCACATGCCGTGGAGTGGCTGGGCCCATGAGCCATGGCCGCTGAGTCTGCGCGTCCAGAGCTTGTGCTCTGCAATAGAAGAGGCCACAACAGTAAGAGGCCTGCATACCGCAGAAAAATTTGTTTTTAATAATAAAATAAAATTGACCAAATCATTTTGGTTATTTTTTTTGGAAATAAATATTTATTTTGCCCTAAGTCTGTTTAGGAACCATCTAATTTAAATTTATATACATATATAGATATAGATATAGATATAGAGAGTATTCGTTTATTTTGCATTATCTGGAGAATAGACACATACATTTTTTAATAATATAGACATTAACACTTTTATTTGCCATGTCTGAAAAAAAAATGAGCTCAATTGAATTTCTAGCTTCAGTTACCTAGTAAATTTGTATGTAGAATATTTCTCTGGATTTATTTTCTCAGAAACATTGAAAATATACATAGGACACCATATGATATATTGATTTAGTAATTAATTTTATGACTTCTTAAGGAAGAGATATTGCAGATACATTAAGGCATAGATATGCCTCTTAATTTCAAAGGCTTTTGCAATCACATTATCACTCTAAAAACCTGCATAACAGGAAATTATTTTCTAAGTAAGACATTACATTAACTGTCCTTTCTTCCCTACTTGAAAATATTTGGACTATGTATTGATGCAAAAGTAATGAAATAAAATGTATTTGCAGCAATTTTAATTATAAATGTAAGTATCAAAGTGATTATCAAATTTAGTGTTTCTTAGTTAACAGTATTTTTAGCTAATATACTAACTTTGATTTTGTTTACCCCAGCATATCATTTTATTTCATATAATAAAATTATTTGAGAAATGAAAAGTGTAAAACAATTATAACATTTGAATAGAGACATTATCACTATGATTTTTTTTTTCTTTAAGAACAATTGGATAGTTTTGAATATGCCTTGTAACGTCTTGGTGCACATAGAAATGTTATGCTGAAATAGATAGATAATATTAAAGTTATTAATTATATTAAATCACCAGAAAAGAGAATAATAAAACAAATAAAACATGAACTTGACAAGAACGTTGACAAGATAAAAACTAGTAATTTTAATATCCTCAAATGAGGACACAATTACATACAGCCAAGATGTAACCCTCTAAAAGCTTTTCTATGACCAAAGAGAGGTCCAGGACAGAACTTAAAGCAACATAATTTTGGATGTCTACCATTTCATGGGTTAGTCAAAAGTTTTCTTGTTGCCATTTGTCATGTGAGTCTTTATTTTCTGGTCCTACGTTTTCCTATCTGTCAGCTCTACACAGTAATAGTTTCACCATTCCTGTACTTTGGCTCTATTTCCAGCCTCTAATTTCTGGAATCCCATTTCCATTAACCAATCATTGGGTAATAAATTTCTGTTTAGAAAAATGGTTTAAAACTTATGACATACACCACATATTGGCCATTATTCAGCCTTAAAGGTGGATCCCAGGTTAAAGTTATAATAAGTATATATGAACTAGTATCCATGTATAAAAGCTATTGAATATTATTTAATACCTAAAAATGGGTTTTCCCAAATGCATGTATTGACCTTCAGGTTTTGTAGGATTTTACCTCCATTATATCTTCCCAATCCATGCCCTTTCTCTTAACACTCCCTGTATTAAATCTTATCTAGTCCAGGTCTGTATAACTTTTCCCCTTGATTACTACAATAGTCTCCCTGTCTGCAATCTCCCCTCTTTCTAATCCATATATACAATTATCTCACTCCCCATATTTTAAATGGCTAATTACTTGAAATAGCTCTTTCCAAAATGTTCTGTGGTGCTCAAGCTCCATAAAATATTAATACGGCTTAACCTTTGTGCCACTCTCCTTCTTGAAAAATAAACAAATATAACAAAAATTAAATATTATCTCAAAGATAAATGTATTTGGGAGAATAGAGCTAAAAAATTAAGCTCATTTTATTCCTTTTCATATCCTTTCTTATTTTTAAGTGTAATATGAATCTCTAAAGGGAGGCACTGAATGCAGCGTTGTCTTCAGATTGATCACCTCTATTTTGATCTCATGGTAAAAGTATTTCATGAAACACATCTCATTAGATGCAGCTTAAAAGATAGTTTCTAATCTCTTTAATATGTCATTCGAAATATTTTCAGCCTCTACTCTCAACATACCTCCATAGACATCTAAGTGCACTGGATTGCTTCCTCCTATCTGAACATAGCATCCACTTTTCTCTGACTCATTTTTTCCCCTTGAAATTTTATTAGTCCCCTTATTCATCAAAAAATGCTCTTATCATGTTTCCAGTCAAAGCTTACATATTACTTGATTGTCAATACTTTAAAATGTTTCCAGTACTATGTGCAAAACATTTTATTATAATTTTGGTGTTGATAATTGCTATTTCTCTTTGAGTTTATTTTCACATATATTTTCTATTAGTGATTTTTTTCTCTCTTGAATTGAATAAAAATATGTTTTGTCTATTTTTCTTTTTTATTGTTTTTTTTTTAGAAGTGCTTTGAAAATTGGTTATCATTCCTTTGTATGTTATACAAGTTAAATAATTTCTCCAAGTGTGTGGCTAGTACTTAAATGTGTTTATGGAATTTTCCCTCATAAAGATCATTAAAATATTTCTGTTGTCCTTTTCCCTTTAAGACATCTGGAACTCATGGATTGCTTAAGAATGCAACCCCTCAAACCATATAAAAGTATATATATAAGTACATATATAGAAGTCCTCCACTAATTTTTCTTGTTAATAGTTTTGCTTTTTATGCTTAGCATTTTAATGTATCTGAATTTTATGACATCAGGTAGTGACCTGAGTTATTTTATTTTGTTTTATTTTTTACTTTTTCAATACTTTTATAAAATTAAAAAAAATTTTATTGAAGTATAGTTTATTTACAATATTACATTAGTTTCAGGTGTATAGCATAGTAATCAGTATTTTTATAGATTATACTCCATTAAAAGTTATTATAAGATAATGGCTATAAATCATGTACTATACAATATACTGAGTTATTTTTAATGTAAAGCAAGTTGTTCCAAGATTATTTGTTGAATAATCTGAACTTTTGTCACTGATTTGATGTTCCTACTTGGGATTTATTTTATATTTATCCTGCTTGGGGTTCATTGAGATATTTTGGATCTCTAGATTAAGTATTTGTCAAATTTGGGAACATTTTAACCACTGTTTCTTTAATTAGTTTCTCTGTCTCATTCCTTCTCACATTGTCTTCTGAGATTCCAATTTCACTAAGGTAGATTACTTGATATTTTCCTACATGTTATTGAGGCTCTCTTTAATTTTTCAAAATTATTTTCCTTTCTGATTGTCACTGATTCTTTCTTTTGCCAACTCCAATCACCTGCCTCACTTATTTTAGATATTGTGCTTTTTATTTCTAGAATTTTTTTTTTCTGTTAGATTCCATTCCTCAAATCTCTTCATGCATTGAGATTATAATTTACTTTAATTCCCTAAACATATTATAATAGCTTATTTAAAGTCACCCTCTCCTATTCAAACATCTGGGTCACTTTATAGCCCTTTTCTACTGACTGCTTTCTTTCATGACTTCTTGGCATATTTTTCTTCTTTGCATATTTACAAATACTTAAATGTATGATGGACATTGTATTTGTATAATAAGGAGTATACATTATGTTGCCTTTTTTAAACAGTGTTCTGTCAATCAGTTATTTTACTGGTAGCCTGTCTTGATACCGTTGGACATAGAGTATCTCTTACTCTATTGTGGTTCTTACTCCTAAGGTGTGATCTTTCTGGTGCCTCAGAGGAACGCCAGGTACTACAATCAATCCTGCTCTGGTTGAACCAAAACTCCAATGGCAGTGCTCCCAGTCCTATGTGACCACAAGAATCTCTGCTCTTAGCCCTGAGGCAGCCAATCTCTGCTAGGCCCCCTGAAGTCTCACCCTGCTCATGTGCAGCCCAAACTTGAGCCAAGGGTTTATAGAGAATCACCCCACATACTTCTCAACACAACACTTCCCACCCAAACCTTTGGATTCAGCCCTCCTTTCCAGTGCCCTAGCCCATAAATTTTACTGTTTTACTAGCCCAAACTCCAGTTTATATCCCCTCAGCTTAATGGGACCAAAATGCTTAAGCTCCACCTTAAACTTCACAGTTGAAAAATTACATTTAGGCAGAGAGCTAGAGCACAGCTCATCTTGTATGTTTTCCTTCCAAAAGAGATTGCAGTCCAGCACTGTCTATTCTCCACATCTGAAAATAGTTACCTTGAGCATTTGGTCTGATTTTATACCTATTTAAGAGGTCAAGTCTGATAACATCTCCTTTGCCCTGACTACAGACCATCACTGATTTGAACAGCCAACTTATTATGATTGGGTTCACTTGTATACATAACTCCATCATTTTCTTTCTATTCTAGCTTCTTATCCGACTATGCCTGGGACTATTTTAATTACTTTACTCTCACAGCATTTTATACATATATTGGTGTATGTATCACTTTATTCTTTTTCAAAATTACCTTGACTAACTTCAGATGAACTGGAAAATCAGCTTAACTCTAATAAAGTATGGTGGAATACTGAAATTGACATCAGTATACTATTGAACTTTTTATTCAGGAAAATGGTGTAATTCTCTTTATATTCAGTTATTCTCTTATAATTGTGTGTGTTGTATGTGTGTGTATTTAAATATACATTTTACATTTTTTAAGTTGGCTAATTCCTAGTTATTTTATATATTTTTAGTATTTTAAGACCATATTAATTATATTTTATTTTATCTTAAGAATTTAATTTTTGAATGTTTTGAATTGTCCATAACGTTGTCTAGACCAGAAACATTTGTGGGAAATAGTTTTGGAGAAAATATCTCTGTATCTACTATGTAAATTAGTTTTCTAGGGTTAGCATTATCAAATTATATCATCCTTGAAAACTGTTATTTTCATCCAAGTTATCAGATATATTTACCTAGAGTTGGTTAAAATTTTCATTTATGAGTGTTTTGATTTTCTGTGATTCTGCCATTATTTCTGGCTTGTTATTTCTCTCAGACAGCACACGCCTTTCCTTTGTTGCTGACTTTAGCTGTATTTTCAGATGTTTTTAAAACAAGTATAATGCATGCTCTAGTTTTCTGGTAGATATTAATTAAACAAATTTAATGAGTAGTGCATTTTATCAAATAGTTTTTGTTTTCAGGATCTACTGAGGTTGTTTTGTGATACATGTTTGTTTTAAAATCTACCAATGTGATCTGTTACCTATATGGACTTCCTAATGATTAAACATTCATGCAATCTTGTCATAATCCAAACTTAGCATGATATATTCTTTTCCAAATACAAAGTTGCATAAATGAGATTTAGCTTAAACTTGCCTTCTCTTGTTCTGCCCTTTGAAGTTGGAATCCAATTATATTAAACTCAAAATGAGATACAAGGTTTTCCATGCTTGTTTTTCCTGAAAGAGAAAAAATTGTATAACGTTTTACCTCTATGGTTCTTAAATGGTTGCAGAATTCATAAGTTAAATTATCTAGGATTGGTATGTTCGTATAAGGTAAATATTTAAGAAAATTTTTCTTTTATTCAATTATTTTTTGATTAATTGGGTGTTCTTTTGAGTAATACTTCCTCTATACTAATTTCTTAGATTATTAGCCATTTTTATTAAACTTTAAAATTTATCTGAATTATTTCATAACTTTCTCCAAAATAAATGGTTAAACAAATGATTAAATATACCTCTTCCCACTGGTCTTCATATAACATTTATTCTTTTTTCTCTTTTATGTTTTCTATTTCTATCTTCTCCGATAATATTTTTTTTTCTTCACCATATTTGCCAATTGTTTTTCTGTTTTTATCCATCTTATTAATATACTGGCTTCTATTTTTTATTGATTTTTTTTTTTTTTTTTTTTTTTTTTTTTGCGATATATTGGCCTCTCACTGTTGTGACCTCCCATGGCAGAGCACAGGCTCCAGATGCGCAGGCTCAGCAGCCATGGCTCACGGGCCCAGCTGCTCCGCAGCATGTGGGATCCTTCCGGACCGGGGCACGAGCCCGTGTCCCCTACATCAGCAGGCGGACTCTCAACCACTGTGCCACCAGGGAAGCCCTACTGATTTTTTAAATTTGTTTCTGTAAGCTGTTTTTATCTTTACTGATTATTTTATCAGTTTTATTTTCTCATTCTTTTTC
The DNA here is from genome assembly GCF_000442215.2 of Lipotes vexillifer. NCBI lineage: Eukaryota > Metazoa > Chordata > Mammalia > Artiodactyla > Lipotidae > Lipotes > Lipotes vexillifer. The sequence goes on along the minus strand of NW_006783733.1, from coordinate 1,047,583 downwards.
CAATTATTTAATATTAGAACTTAAAATTTGTTAATATTCATGATTATCATCTTATTTTTAATAAATATATACAAGACTACATTTACCTCAAATTTTAAAGGTACATTTACATTTACCTTTAAAATGTGTGATATTTTAAATTCCATATATAAACATTCTAAACGTAATTTATTTGTATTTATTTTTAAATAGCTTTTACTGTCATCTTTGATTTCTTCTTAGTTCAATAATTATTTGAACTATACATTTAAAGTTTTTAGGGGATGAACATTTTAGCTATATTTTCTTCTTAATTTCTAGTGTTTTCACACTGTGATCAGAGAATGTGCTTAGTGTCATTTATTTGTTATGTAATACAAAGCAGTTCTTAATGAAATTGTAAACTTGAGTGAGAAGACATAATTTTGGTTGGCCCAAAGTTCTTTATATATTTATTAAATCAGTCTCACTAAAGATATGATGTAACTTGTCTATATATTCTTTTTTATTTTTTTTATTACAACTAGCTCTATTTTCTTTTTTTTCTTTTTTAACATCTTTATTGGGGTATAATTGCTTTACAATGCTGTGTTAGTTTCTGCTTTATAACAGAGGAATCAGTTATACATATACATATGTTCCCATATCTCTTCCCTCTTTGTCTCCCTCCCTCCCACCCTCCCTATCCCACCCCTCCAGGCAGTCACAAAGAACCGAGCCAGTATCCCTGTGCCATGTGGCTGCTTCCCACTGGCTATCTACCTTACATTTGTTAGTATATATATGTCCATGTCTCTCTCTCGCCCTATCACACCTCACCCTTCCCCCTCCCCATATCCTCAAGTCTGTTCTCCAGTAGGTCTGTGTCTTTATTCCTGTTTTACCTCTAGGTTCTTCATAACATTTTTTTTTCTTAAATTCCATATATATGTGTTAGCATACAGTATTTGTCCTTCTCTTTCTGACTTACTTCACTCTGTATGACAGACTCTAGGTCTATCCACCTCATTACAAATAGCTCAATTTCGTTTCTTTTTATGGCTAATATTCCATTGTATACATGTGCCACATCTTCTTTATCCATTCATCTGACAATGGGCACTTAGGTTGTTTCCATCTCCAGGCTATTGTAAATAGAGCTTCAATGACCATTTTGGTACATGACTCTTTTTGAATTTTGGTTTCCTCAGGGTATGCCCAGTAGTGGGATTGCTGGGTCATATGGTAGTTCTATTTGTAGTTTTTTAAGGAACCTCCATACTGTTCTCCATAATGGCTGAACCAATTCACATTCCCACCAGCAGTGCAAGACTGTTCCCTTTTCTCCACACCCTCTCCAGCATTTATTGTTTCTAGATTTTTTGATATGGCCATTCTGACTGGTGTGAGATGATATCTCATTGTAGTTTTGATTTGCATTTCTCTAATGATTAATGATGTTGAGCATTCTTTCATGTGTTTGTTGGCAGTCTGTATATCTTCTTTGGAGAAATGTCTATTTAGGTCTTCTGCCCATTTTTGGATTGGGTTGTTTATTTTTTTGTTATTGAGCTGCATGAGCTGCCTGTAAATTTTGGAGATTAATCCTTTGTCAGTTGATTCATTTGCAAATATTTTCTCCCATTCTGAGGGTTGTCTTTTGGTCTTGTTTATTTTTTCTTCTTATTTTATTAGTTTTGGGAGAAACATTTTTAAACATCCCACTTTGTGGTCTTAATGTTTTTAAAATTCTAGAAATTTTGGTGTTATTCATTTTAAATTATTTTAGCTGCTTTCATGTTTATGATCTTCCTGGAGAGATTGTTTTTATTCCTCTTTGTCTTCATTAATGGTTCTTGCCATAAATTCTGTGCTTCTGATAGTAGGGATACTAGCATCTCTTTATTTTTTTACTATTTGCCTCATAAATGCTTTTCCATTTCTGTAATTTCAACTTTTTAATGTCCTTTTGCTTTACATGTATCTCAGTAACTACATTAATCAATAATTGGCATAGCCATGTGTTTGTGTATGTGTAGATATTGGTCTAGGTATAGATGTATGTTACGTTTTGGGTGTAGTTGCAAGTGCATGTCTAGTTCTATTTTTAGGTCTATGTCTATACCCATATTTGTTCTAATTTACTCTGTTGAATATAATATTTTTAATCATTCTTGACGTTCTATTTTGTGTTTTTTATTTACCATAACTTTTGTAATTAAAAATAAAAATTTTCCTGCCTTCTGTTGAATGGATCAAATTCCTTTGATTTATTTATTTATTTATTTATTTTGGTGCAGAATGGGAGAAGGCTAAGTTCTTTACTTGTTATGATGCTATATATATATCTATTCTAGTGATTTTAGATTTAAGTTTAGCATTTCACCACATATCTTTAACTTTTTATATCATTGTATACATTTATAATTTTTTATTTTTTCTACCAAGATATGATAGCAATATTTGCCTAATTTCATTTTTATTGCCTAAATTCAATTTCTAAGTCTTCCAAGGGATTTTATGTGCTATTATTTATTGTAAAAGGTATACTATTATTTAATAATTATTTATGTTGTCACAATTAATCATTTTTACTGGCATTTTGATGATCATTCTGTATAATCTTTTGTAATCTAGGTTATTTAAACTTCTACTTGAGTACATCCTAGAGAAATTCTTTCAGAATGGGTCTCTCATATAGTTTTTGAAAGTTTTCATGTCTAACTCCTTGTATAAGATACTTTAGTTCTCTTTGTAGTAGTTTTCAAACATATAGGATGGGAATAAAACAGTTGTAGATCAAATATGTAGATCATTTAAAAAAATACCTGGTACGTTATATATGCTTAATATAGGTTAGCTCTTATTATCATTACTATTTTAAAATTTTAATTATTATTACAAATATAGAAAGAGCCTGATAACTGGAGGAAAATTTGGTTTGGAAACATTTACCATTTATAAAAAGAAAAAATATATATTCTGGGCTGAAATATTATCAATGGCTTTTATATTTTAGGAGTAATTTTTCCTAAAAATTTAAAGCATGCTGAATTACCACTAAAGATTTAACTGTTATTTAAACATATATATTTTTTTTTCTAGAAGAAGTTTCTCTTTGGAATTTTATACCATCATAAATAACATTGATTAGAACGATTATATTTAGCTTAGTTATATATGTATTTTGATGTTTGATAAGGGCTAAAACAGAATTTGTTTCCAATCATTAATGATAAAGTGTGAATATCTTCAATGGGATCAATGTCCTACCAAACCTGTGACATACCTAACCATTGTATCTTCACAATGTCCCTACAAGGAAAGTGAAAGAAGGTGAATTCTGTGGCTGGTAAATGACCTAGTTATTAATCCTAACTTCTTGTGTCTCCGCATCCGTTCCATATACATCTTATCTTCTGAATACCAATTTTGTCAGAGTTATTTACCTGGTGGGGTAAGCCAAAGCTTTTTTGCTGAAGGTTTGAGTCCTTACTGCTCCTGTATTGAATGGGTTGTCACAATTCTCCACTGATCTTTATTCCTGGATATAAGATTGCTAAGTGGCACCTCAGTCAGTCTCCTTGTTTCCAGAAATAGTTCTCGTTAGCCACATTTTACAAGCAACCCAGTTTTTCCTTAGTAACTGGGACTAACCACCGTGACCAGTAGAGTATCCTCTGGCCTATTGATTCAGTGGCATTAGAAGCCTTAATTGGTCAGGGGAAAATTTACATTTGAAAATAAGGTTTCCAAACTTTTATTGTCCAAAGTTTTAATAATTGTAAGCAAAAATTCCACATATTATTAGCATAATAAATGCAGAGACCACACATGTCAAGCTCATCCATAAAGCAGATCTATGATTTTAACTTTCCTGGCCATAGGCTCCTCCTCATGAAATCTGTGGCACATATAGACTGAGACAATCATCAATGATCCCTGCCTTCTAATAACTATACTCTTGTATATCACCCTCCCCTTGAGTATGGAAATGACTTATGACTTGATTCTAACCAATACAATATAGCAAAGATTATGCATTAACACTCCAGTATTTATGTTATGTTATATAAGATGCCATCTTCCAATTCGAATTTAGAGTTCTTCTGTGGTGACTTGATGAAGAAAGCAGCCATAGTGAGGAGGCCCGTGTGGGAAAGAACTGAGATGACATATAAAACTTGTGGGTGGCCTTTAAGAGTTGATGGTGTCCTCTAAGATTTGAGGACTTGGGAGATGAGGGCATCATCCCGATGAAAGTTACCAAGAAGCCCCAGTTCTACAAACACATGGAAGTGAATTTTGGCAACACGCTGAGTGGGCTTGAATGCAGATTCTTCCCTAGTTGAGCCTTGAGACAATAAGGTAGCCTGACCAACACCTTGACTGCAATTTTCTAAGACCCTGATCAGAGGACCCAAGCCATATCTTGACTCTTGTTACGTGGGAATTGGATTGTTTAAAGCTTATACATTTGTGGTTGTTACTAGCAAAAGAAAATTAATATAAGGTCCTAGGTAGTAGTTGAGGTAGAAATGATAAAACAGCAGAAATAGTTACCAGGGAGTGTGAGCCACATGTGTATGCAATTTCCTTCTGAAACTACTGAGACCCATTCTCATGTATACCATTTCTATATAATAATAGAATGTTAATAAACACACCACCCATTATGATTTTGTAAATCATAATGAGCTAGTAAGAGCATAGTTGTCTCCTAGTCAGCATTCAGTCTCTTCTATGATCCAATAGTAAACCAGGTGATTTTTCTCAAATAGAGAATGTTTCTTGGAAGAAGAATTATGCTTTTGCTCACAAAGTCTTTCTGGGCTATAATTCTCTGATTGTGCTGGCCACAGTCTCCCTGTAGTATTCCTATCAGCCACAGACACTTCTACCACTATTGGATCTTCTGAGTAATATGATTCTCAGAGCAGAACAGCTTGTTCAACAGCTTGAACCAACAGCAGACCTCTCTCTTGCCCTGGGTTTCATCCAAAGCTGGTAAACTTGTGAGATTATTAGCAAATTCATGGGTAAAGAACACTTAAAATTTGTGTTACATCTCCAACAAAAGGGAAAATCAAACTTTGTGCCTTTTTCTTAGTGACAGGTGGTACAAGGTAAATCACTTAAGGTTTTTCACTTTAAAGGTAATTTCTTAACATGCTCCAACTACTGTAACCCTGTAGAATTTCATCAATGTGACATGCCCCTTAAATTTTGCAGGATTTTTCTCCTATCCTCTGGCAAGTAAGACATCTAGCACACTTACTATTATCTACCCACCCGATCCAATGACCATAATATCACAGATGTCGTGGAAATATGCAATGTTTTATGGGATATCGAGGTGATCAAAGTTTTTGCAAACTGAAGGGAAGAGAATTGTCATTTGTCTGTGGTAAGACATTGAGGTGATGTTGATGTTTCTGTTAGGAGAAGGTAAACAAGTTCTGCTTTCCCTAATAATGTTCATTGAGAAAAAATGTTATGTCAAATTGATAGCTGCATACTAAGTGTCAGGGGTTTTGTTGGTTTTCCTTCTGTAAAAATATCACACCTGGGATGTCAGCTACAATTATCATCATTACCTGATTGCGTTGGTGGTCATCTAGTTATTATTCAAGATCCATCTGGAATTTGTACCTATCAAATGAATTAATTAATTTGGGATATAATAGAATCTTTATCCTTTCATATTTTAAGTTTTTAATGTGGCATTAATATCTGCAAATTCTTTCTCAATACAGTACAGCCTTAGATTTACTAAAATGGCAGGTGGGTGGTGGTAGTCCAGTTGACACATTCTTCCTTATAGACCTGACTTTGTGGGTCAGGAAACCAGTAGGAAAATTGTGTTGGGACAGTTTCTGAATACAATTTTTTCAACTATCCTTTCTGGGACTGAGGAAAAAACTGCAGGTTGAATCCATCAGCCCATTAAACACACCAGGATATGGACTTTGGAAGGACACAATTTATTACCTGGTTTTCAGAGGCTTCCTTTCCTTCTCGTGGATATGGTAGTTTTTAAGTGTTGTGAGGTGCTTGCTTAAATTCAGGGAGAACATTTAAAAACTACTTAAATGTTTTGATATTTTTCATTTTCTAGTGTCTAGGGCCTAATGTCTGGGGAAAACATGGATAAAAATTTCCATTTCAGATTTGTAGCAGTTTTTCAGGGTCGTTTATAAAAGAACAGTCTTATAATTGGTAAAAAAAATCTCTGAATCTGAAATAATTTAAATAAAGTAACTTCAGGAGAGAGCATAAAAATCCCACCGTTATGATTAAACTCAAATTGCTCACAAAAGAAATCACTCTTTCTGATTAAATAGACCAAATAATAACTTAGTGGACTATCTAATTCACACCTTATAATAAACTTGTTTCTTCCAGAGATGATTTTTGGTAACTAAAATATACTGATCACTCCTCCATTCCCATAATCATAATAGGGACCAGCAAATTTTTTGTATAAAAGGCAAGATAGTAAACATTTTTTTGGCTCCAGGAGGCAAAATACTTGACTTTGCTGCGGTGGCAAGAAAGTAGCCATAGACAATACATAATCTAACAGGTGTGGCTGTGTTCCAATAAAACCTTATTTACCAAAACAAGTGGCAAGCTTGATTGGACAACTGTCAGTGGTATATGACAATAGAACCATATTGTCTCAGATTCTTAGGTACCATCAACTAGTACACTATTGCCATTGACTTCAAAGAGCTCAATTTGTGTCATCAGAACCTATAGTTTACTTACCAGAGAATTTTAAAAGTATGCTATTTGTCTCCTTGTCAGTAAATTTCTTGATGGTGAAAAGAATGTTCCCTAGGGCATCCAACAGTTATGGTTAAACAGGTTGGCCATGATAGATGGGCTGTATCATTCCATATAAGCATTTATATGAAATGATATAAATAATATGGAATGATATATTCATAAGCAATTTTCTTTCTTCTACAATATGACTGGGAAATGTTGACATTACAGATTCTAGGATTTCTATTAATTCAGACTTCCATTAACCCATAATAGATGTTACAGCCACTCCTCTGAATCCTCTGAAACCACATAAATTCATTTTACCCAGGTCAACCTTAATCTGATACCTTCTGAATCTTTTGCTACTGTTTTTTTTCCTGGTACCTGTCTATAAAAATTAGCACATTATTGTAATATTTTTGGTGTGTGGTATATCTTCTCAAAGCAGAACTTGCATTATTTAATCATTAATATGTAAATTTCCAACGGAATTTCATATTAGAAGCACTTTCAGAATTTTATAGTATTTCGTACTGCATGAATCTTTCTCTCTAAGTTGCCTTTCTTCCCAGATTTTCCCTTTTTTTGTGTGTGTTGAGGATTTTCAGGATCTAAATGTGGTTTATTTGACAACAATTATCATCAAGACTTCAAACACAATTTTTCTTATTCTGAATTTAATGTTTTTTTAATATTTTACTTTTGTAATTTCAAACATTTTAAAAATACTTTTAATTTAAAATAGATATATGTATGGATTAGGCATTTAAAAGTTTAACAGGAAAACCACAAATGTATTATTTGTTTTGTTTATATTTTATATATCTCTTTATTATTTAAAGTAGGTATACTTTTTCAAGCAACAAGTTGCACTGTACTGATATGCATCTAGTTCATAAAAGTTCTCTTTTTATTTCACAAATACTATTGGTTATATTTCCACATTTAGTATTTTTTTTGGAAATTGAATTAAGAGCTTAAGTGACAAAGCAAATTTAAATGTATGTTTTATTTATTTCCACAAACCATCTTATGAGAAACTTTATTAATTGTAATTCTGTTTTACAGGCAAATTAATTGAGATTCAGAATTCAGTGATGGATAGAGTCTCGAATATATATACTTTTCTCTTGGCTCATAATTTATTTCTCTTTTTTTATTATTCTGTCTTACCAATGTGTGTGTGTGTGTGTGTGTGTGTGTGTTTCAATACTTCTGATAAAAAGCCTTACTTAAAATTCCAGTTACCTTATAAAAGAAAATTGTACCCAGAAGCAACATTAATAACTATATTCATTCTTCTTGTTTCTAAATATTAGCACGTGGTTCTTGAACTTTATCCATTATGTTTCCTGCATCCGAGCCTCTCTTTGGGGGATAATTGGAAGATTTGAAAATCAGTGTGTTTAAAATAACCAGACATTTATTTTGAATACTAGTTTACTCTTTCATACTAAAATATGATGATGATGTTTCATTCTCTAGTGTTATAATAACACAAAGTTGATTTTTAAAATTAATTTATTTAAATGTTTTCCCTTTTCTTTTCTTTCTTTTTTTAAATAATAAAACATTAACTGTGAGTGGAGGACTTTTGAGATTAAATACATATGTAATATTGTATTTTATTTTCTGATAATTTTTGGTCAGTTTTTGATCTTTGATATTGTTTGTAATAATGAATTTATGGTTTTAAAATTGAAATAAATGTGCTTCAATAAAATACTTAAGCAATGTGTAAAAGGAGGAAAATAACAAAATTTTAACTTTTCACTAAGAAATATTTTTAAAAGTTAAAATAAATATTTCCTTAATGAAAACATAATATAAAGTGATATACATTTTCTGCAGTGTATACTCAATTTGGAAGGTTAAAACAGTTTTTTGTTTTTGTTTTTTCACTTACATAAAAGCATCTTTCACTACTTTCAGGACTTGCCCAAGAACTATGCATAGGTAATTATTTCACTTGATATTGTAGAAATGTTTTTTAAATTATTCTCTCAAAACAAAAGCTAACTCATCTCTCAAGAGAAACAAAGCATTTCTTGCCAATTTATCTTGCCATTTTAGTTCTACTCTTAGTCACTGACATTAAAGAAATAATAATAATGCTGGGATATAGTCTTAGCATCCCTTGTTTGAAATAAATGTATCAAAATTTCTGTTTAAAGTATTTTTAAAGTATTTATTGCAGTATATTTAGTTTACTCTTTAGTATTTTCACAATGTACATAAATGCACTGTGAGAGAATGCCTGAGAGTATCTATTCTGGTTATAGTAGTTATGTATGTTTTTTTTCTCCTGAGCTCTGGAAGCTATTCAAAATTCAACAATAACAAATCACAAATATTTACCAACTACCTTTTGTGTGCCAGGCACTCTGTTATGTTTTGAGATATAAATTCCTTTACTAAAAATATATTCTTGTGTTCTGTGAAAAAAATTAAATTAAATTAAATTAACTAATTTATTCCACAAATAGTTATTGGACTCCTAAAATATTCTGTATGCCAGAGATATATTTAAATCATACCAGGGAGTTAACATATCAGGGTAAACCACAACCCTCCAAGCTATGAAGAGTAAAAGACATATTTCTGAAAGAAGTGATATTTAAACTGATCTCTGAAGGAGTAAAGTTATTCAAGAGAATGTCAATATGTTGTGAAGGTTTCAGGTAAAGAAAAAATATGTATGTGAAAGTGTAGAAGAAAGAAGTGTGATATATTGTAGGACATGGAATTAATTGGTATGCCTAGAATTAAAGATTGAGTTGAAGGGTATTAAAAGTTGAAGAAAGTATCAGATTAGATAGGAACTTATAACACATGATATGTTATTTGAACCAGGGAGGCAGTGAAGCCTGGGGGCTGGTTGGCAATGTGCAGAATTTATGATGTAATAGATTTGGATTGGCACATAGATAGGCATCTTAAAGTGAAAACAGATGGGTAACTTGGGGGGTTTTAGCTTTTTTAAAGTTAATTCACAGTCAAATCTTTCAGAAGTAACTATGTCCTAGTCCATGAGCTGTTATTTCTGCCCAATCCCAATATTGTTTACCACAAAAATAGGAAAATATGCTTTATTTCAAGTTGTTTGGAACAGGGAAAGTAAACGATGTTTAGGCCAGAATTGTTTAGCACAGGGATAGGAATGCATGTTGGTCACTTCTCTGCAATTAAGAAATGAAAATGAAAGCTAACTAAAGCCACAAGAAAAGACATTAATGCCTTGGCAAAAGCAGTTTCTTTAGATGGGTGGTTGGAGAAGTAAAACTGCAACGGATTGAGGAGCATTCGGGGTCAGGGATTAAGATGAGTTCAGACAATACCTTCAAGACATATGGTTGTGAAAAGAAGTAGAGAGGAATAGCTATGGCTTTAGTAATTCATGAGGTTTTTAACTGAAAGGACCACAAACTGTAAAGAAGTAAAAAGGCAATTTATTTGGGGTCTTAGAATTGCAAATCGAGGATAACAGATTCTGGAGGGAACCAGAATAATGTACCACCACGGAGCACATCACCTGGGGGCAGTATTCCAACCACAAATAAAGACATAGCCAGGTGGAGCATAGGGAAAGGAGTTGTCAAAGGTGAAATTAAATCATGGGTCTATTTTATTTGAGTAGCCTAGAAGATGTCCTTGTTGGAATACAAAATGCTTATCATAAGAAAATGTTTTGCTGTTACATAGTGAGGTAAAGGTAGGTGTTTGGAAGCTGAATCCAATGTTTCCAGGTAATTGCAGGGTCACGTTGGAACAAATATTTCTAGAGAATTGTTGCGAGGGTGGGGGATGGGTGTGTTTCTGGTGCTATTGATCAAACAAGGAAAGGAGGCTGTGTATTCGAGTAAATTAACAGGGTATGCTGGGAGAGCAGATGAATTCTGAATAAGCCATAGTGGAAGTATGCCAGCAAGATTGAAGGCAGCCAAGGATCCCAGTATTCAGTGAGTGATCTTGGGTACTGATGGAGTAACCAACCATCTGTTAGATTTCCTCCAGTGAGTAGACTTCAGGAAATGCAGAAAAAGGCATTATTTTTCCCAGGCATACGGGGCCTGGATGGATATTAAGAGAGATAATAATAACATAACTCTAGTGAAAGAACTATCTTAAGGAAATTCAGCCATTTTAATATAAAGGGGAGTAAGGATGGCTCCTGCCCTTGGTTAGTGAAATAATCCAAAGCTGAACAGATCAATTAAATGGCCAAGAATTGGATCCAGGGACTTATTCACAGCAGAGTTAAGGCAATATCAATGGTTTTCATAGAATTACCACCAAAAGAGGATGCCCACTGCATGTCGTAGGGCAAGGAGCATCAGTAAACCTGTAGCTACAACGAGGAGTCCCAAAACTTCAATCATCCAATCTCTCATAGGTAAAATCAAAGGACTAAAAGACCAGAGTCACTTCCTCTAAACTTTCATTCCAGGCATAAATCCATTCACAAAAATTTTCACTCTTTGAAAATTTTGTCTATGAAAAGGAGTATAAGAAGGAGAGTGGCAAGTTGATGTATCATCAGTTATTATATAATGAAGAAGATATAGCAGTTCCATGAAGACAGCAACTAGAACAAAGGTTATGAGAGAGATTTAATCAGTGGGGATCATGCAGAGTACCGGCCTGGTCCAGAGTCTTGGAAGAGCTGTCTGCATCAGGTGCCATGTGCTTCACTTCTTGCTCAAATTCAGCTTTAAGTCTCTAGCTGTTTCAGAGGCCCACTCAGTAGGGAAGCCTTTATTTTAATGGGAAATGTCTAAGATGCAATTATTTTATGTTTAACAGCACAGAGGTTGGTTGAAAGTACCTGATAAGGTCTCTTCCATCTGGGCTGTAAGGAGTCCTTTACAAGATATCTTTTCCAATACACATAGTCCCCCGGTTGTAAATTGTGGTGTTTTATACGAAGGTCTCCTGGGACCCCACTGTGGAAAGATTTTTCAGCCAAGTGCTCATTTTTCTTTACAGCCTTAATGAGACTTTAACAATAAAGTAAAGATCTCAATTGACTAAAAGAAGCTCATTTAACCCTCAGTCAAAAATCATGGGTTTCTAGTAATTTTTTTAAAGGTGACTGTTTTCCAAAGTGTGTAGATCTTAAGCTTAATAGAACTATGAGTAGCAATTTAGGCCAAGAATGACTGAAGGCCTCAGAGAGTTTTGTTAATTGAGTTTTGATAATGACATTGGTTCTTTCCACTAGACCAGAAGATTGAGGCTGATAGGCACAGTGGAAATGTTGTAGAATAAGCCAGATTTCACAAACAACATTTGAAATTTGTCCAGTGAAATGGATACCTTTAACATTATGTAACTCCAAGGGAATTCCCCAAGTAGGGATAATCCTTTCCAACCATATTTTGGTCACTGCAAGGGCAGTGGCTCATCTATAAGGAAAGGATTCTGGGAATACATGCAAAACATCATCAGAACATATTTGTGTCCTTGAAAGGAAGACAGTTGGATAAAATCCAGTTTCCAGAGAGCAAAGGGACCTGGAAGCCAAGGAAAGTGGCCTTGAGGAGCATGAATAAGCTTCCCTGGGTTATACTTAGGTCAGATCTGACACCTCTGACATATTTTGGCTGTTACTGTGGGAGAAAGTTTCCAAAAGTATTGTTTTCCCTAGCTATCATTTTATCAGTACCTTCAATATGGTTTCTTGAGTGACTGCAGAAAGAGCAGAATGGCTCTTTTGTCCCTATGAAAACCTAGTATCTTACCTTGGTTTGAACAAATTGGAGCTTATCCCTTGAGACTTTATGTCTATTGTGTGCTAGTAAGTGAGGAGGTGTAGGCTATCCCTGAGGCATAACAAAATTTTGTCAACATATTGGAGTAAAGTAGAGCTGTGGGCAAAATTTACATTGGCCAAATCTTATTTCAATATCTGTGAAAAATAACTGGGGTTTTCCATGTAGCCCTGAGGCATAAAGTAAAATGACATACTACCCCCATAAAGGCAAACAAGCAAATACTGATTATATGGATGTATAGAAATGCTGAAGAAAGTACTACATAAATGTTTGACTGTAAAGGACTATATGTTTCGAGGGATTAACTTGAAAATGGTGCGACGGTTGGGGACCACAGGGAGAGGTGGTATGACTATATTGTTTATGCTTCAAAAATCTTGAACAAAACGCCAAACTCGATCATGAAGCTTGTGTAAGGGAAGGACTGATGTGTTACAGGGACTGGGTCACGGAATTATAAGGCCCTTTTGGAGGTATGCCTTGGCATCAGGACAAATTTCTTCTAGGACCTCAGGTCTGAGAAGTGAGGCAAAGGTTTATTAGGGTCCACCTGGATCTTAATTGGTGGGGCTGAATAAATGTGTCCTATGTCATTTGAAGAGTTGAACCATAGGTTAGGAGGAACAGAATCTAGGAAATCCTTGTGACTGGGAATTGACAAGACAGCAGCATGGATGGGGATCTCAATATTAGGACTAGATTTAGAAGTAGACCTGGAGGGGTCAAGGACTTGTAAGTGTATTTCCCTTTTTGGGGAAAAGGAAATAGTAGCTTGTAATATTTGCAGGAGGTCTCAGCCCAAAAAGTACAGAAAGAAAAAGAAGGAACTGGTGAGTTCCTGAAAAGACCCTATCTCAGAAAGCAAAGGAGCTTTTCTTACCTTCATATCTGTGTTGGAAACTCTCACCATTTGTACCTCCTCTGAGGAAGGAGGGTCTTGAAGCTGGTGGGGTTCAAGACAGACAAAGTTACTCCTGTGTCTACAAGAGCAGTAATTGCATTGGGTACTATAAAAAAAGTCCAATTCTCCCGATGGTGTTAGTGGGAGTATTGGTAAGACCCCAATACTTTCCTCAGAGCATCCCTATTCATGAGTATGTATGAAAGGGAGACACTTTTCAGTGTTTCAGTGTCAGACACTTTTCAGATATCCTAAAAAGGGTCAGAACAAGGGGCTTTGGGCTGATGATAAGGCCTTCTTTTTAACTTTGGTTAATTCCTCTTCCTGGCAGCTTATAATAGTGGCAGGGACTTGGATCCTGGAAGGGGCCCTTGAGAATTTCAGTCTTTCCATTTGCTGCAGCTGTAAATCAATATTAGTGGTCTTAAGTTTTTCTGTACATTTGATTGTTATAGATAGCTGATTACCCAAATTGACCAAATCAGGAGAGGCCATAGTTTTCCAATTTAATTTTGTCCATTTCATCAGCAATCCAAATTTCTCATCTAATCCCCCAACAAAGATTGAATTAAAGAGGATTTGAGCATTGTTTTCCCTAGCAAGTAGCAGAGTTTTCCTCAGGTGTTTGTGTAGAGTCTGAATTTTTCCTCAGTCAATGGGATGAGAAAAGCCCAAGGAATTTCTTCATGAAGGGATCAAGCTAACTAAGAAGCTTGTCTTACTGCATTGATGTTCTTTCTATGGATATCATCTAAAGGGTGAAACCAGGCAGTAGTAGTTTGCCAGTGTCTGGCTTGGTTTCCTCTGATTAAAATGCTCAGTAGGTGATGCAGTCAGAGAATCCTGGATCATAGGTTTGTATCACAAGGTTAAGTCCTTCTGAAAAGCAGACTCAAGGTATATGCCCAGTAGTGGGATTGCTCGGTCATATGGTAGCTCTATTTTTAGTTTTTTAAGGAAGCTCTGTACTGTTCTCCATAGTGGCACTCCCACCAACAGTGCAGGAGTGTTCCATTTTCTCCAAACACTCTCCAGCATTTACTGTTTCTAGATTTTTTCATGATGGCCATTTTAACTGGTGTGAGCTGATACCTCATTGTGGTTTTGATTTGCATATCTCTAATGGTTAATGATGTTGAGCATCTTTTCATGGGTGTGTTGGCAATCTGTATGTCTTCTTTGGTGAAATGTCTGTTTAGGTCTTCCACCTATTTTTAGATTCGGTTGTTTGCTTTTTTGGCATTGGGCTGCATGACCTGCTTGTATATTTTGGAGATTAATCCTTTGTCAGTTGCATCATTTGCAAATATTTTCTCTCATTATCTTTTCAACTTGTTTATGGTTTCCTTTGCTGTGCAAAAGCTTTTGTTTCATTTCATTATTTTTATTTTTATTTCCATTACTCTAGGAGGTAGGTCAAAAAGGATCTTACTGTGATTTATGTCAAAGAGTGTTCTGCCTATGTTTTCCTGTTAGAGATTTACAGTGTCTGTCCTTACATTTACGTCTTCAATGCATTTTGAACATTTTGAGCTTACTTTTGTGTGTGGTGTTAGGAAGTGTTCTAATTTCATTATTTTACATGTAGTTGTCCAGTTTTCTCAGCACCACTCATTGAAGAGACAGTCTTTTCTCCATTGTATATTCTTGCCTCCTTTGTCAAAGATAAGGTACCATATGTGCATCAGTTTATCTCTGGACTTTCTACCCTGTTCCACTGATCTATATTTCTGTTTTTGTGCCAGTACCATACTGCCTTGATTACTGTAGCTTTGTAGTATAGTTTGAAGTCAGGGAGCCTGATTCCTGAACTCCAATTTTCTTTCTCAAGATTGTTTCGGCTACTTGGGGTCTTTTGTGTTTCCATACAAATTGTGAAATTTTTTGTTCTAGTTCTGTGAAAAATGCCATTGGTAGTTTGATAGGGATTGCAATGAATCTGTAGATTGCTTTGGGTAGTATAGTCAGTTTCACAATGTTGATTCTTCCAATTCAAGAACATGGTACCTCTCTCCATCTATTTCTATTGTCTTCAGTGTCTCATAGTTTTCTGCATACAGGTCTTTTGTCTCCTTAGGTAGGTTTATTCTTAGGTATTTTATTCTTTTTGTTGCAATGGTACATGGGAATGTTTCCTTAATTTCTCTTTCAGATTTTTCATCATTAGTGTATAGGAATGCAAGAGATTTCTGTGCATTGATTTTGTAACTTGCTACTTTACCAAATTCATCGATTAGCCCTAATAGTATTCTGGTGACATCTTCAGGATTTTCTACATGTAGTGTCATGTCATCTGCAAACAGTAACAGTTTAACTTCTTTTCCAATTTGTATTCCTGTTATTTCTTTTTCTTCCCTGAGTGCCACAGCTAAAAATTCCAAAACTATGCTGAATAGTAGAGGTGAGAGTGGGCACCCTTGTCTTCTTCCTGATCATAGAGGAAATGCTTTCAGTTTTTCACCATTGAGAATGATGTTGGCTGTGTTTTGTTATATATGGCTTTTATTATGTTGAAATAACTTCCCTCTATGCCCACTTTCTGGAGAGTTTTTATCATAAATGTGTGTTGAATTTTATCAAAAATTTTTTCTGTATCTATTGAAATGATCACATGATTTTTATCCTTCAATTTGTTAATATGGTGTATCACATTGATTGATTTGCTCTACTGAAGAATCCTTGCATTACTGAGATAAACCCCACTTGATCATGGTGTATGATCCTTTTAATGTGCTCTTAGATTCTGTTTGCTTGTATTTTGTTGAGTATTTTTGCATCTATGTTCATCAGTGATATTGGCCTGTAATTTTCTTTTTTTGTGACATCTTTTTCTGGTTTTGGTATCAGTGTGATGGTGGCCTCATAGAATGAGTTTGGGAATGTTCCTCCCTCTGCTATATTTTGGAAGAGTTTGAGAAGGATAGGTGTTAGCTCTTCTGTAAGTGTTTGATAGAATTCACCTGTGATGCCATCTGACCCTGGGTTTTTGTTTGTTGGAGGATTTTTAATCACAGTTTCAATTTCAGTGTTTGTGGTTTGTCTGTTCATATTTTCTATTGTGTCCTGGTTCAGTCTTGGAAGGTTATACTTTTCTAAGAATTTGTCCATTTCCTCCAGATTGTCCATTTTATTGGCATATAGTTGCTTGTAGTAGTCTCTCATGATCCTTTGTATTTCTGCAGTGTCAGTAGTTACTTCTCCTTTTTCATGTCTAATTCTGTAGATTTGAGTATTCTTCCTTATTTTCTTGATGAGTCTTGAAAATGCTTTTTCAATTTTGTTTATATTCTAAAGAATGATCTTACAATTTTATTGATCTTTGCTATTGTTTTCTTCATTTCTTTCTCATTTATTTCTGATCTGATCTTTATGATTTCTTTCTGCTAACTTTGGTTTTCTTTTAAAATTTTTCTTTCTCTAATTGCTTTAAGTGTAAAGTTAGGTTGTTTATTTGAGATTTTTCTTGTTTTTTGAGGTAGTGTTGTATTGCTATAAACTTCTCTCTTAGAACTGCTTTTGCTGCAGCCCATAGATTTTGGGTCATCGTGTTTTCATTGTCATTTATTTCTAGGTATTTTTTGATTTCCTCTTTGATTTCTTCAGAGATCTCTTGGTTGTTTAGTAGCACCTTGTTTAGCCTCCATGTGTTTGTATTTTTGACAGTTTTTTTTTTTCCTGTAATTGATATGTAGTTTCATAGTGTTGTGGTCAGAAAAAATGCTTGATACCATTTCAGTTTTCTTGAACTTACCAAAACTTGATTTGTGATTCAAGATGTGATTTATTTTGGAGAATGTTCCGTGGGCACTAGAGAGGAAAGTGTATTCTGTTGTCTTTGCATGGAATGTCCTATAAATATCGATTAAGTTCATCTGTTCTAATGTTTCATTTAAAGCTTTTGTTTCCTTATTTATTTTCACTTTGGAGACCTGTCCATTGGTGTAAATGGGGTGTGAAAATTCCCCACTATTTTTGTGTTACTGTCGATTTCCACTTTTATGGCTGTTGGCATTTGTTTTATATATTGAGGTGTGCCTATGTTGGGTGCCTAGTTATTTATAATTGTTATATATTCTTCTTGGATTGATCCCTTGATTGTTATGTAGTGTCCTTCCTTGTCTTTTGCAATAGTCTTTATTTTAAAGTCTATTTTGTCTTATATGAGTATTGCTACTCCAGTTTCTTTTGGTTTCCATTTGCTTGGAATATCTTTTTCCATCCCCTCATTTTCAGTCTCTATGTGTCCCTAAGTCTGATGTGGGTCTCTTGAAAACAGCATATATCTGGGTCTTGTTTCTGTATACATTCAACCAGTCTGTGTCTTTTGGTTGGAGCATTTACATTTAGGGTAATTATTGACATGTATGTCACTATTAACATTTTCTTAATTATTTTGGTTTGGTTTTGTAGGTCTTTTACTTCTCTTGTGCTTCCTGCCTACAGAAGTTCCTTATTCATTTGTTGTAAAGCTGATTTGGTGGTGTTGAATTCTCTTAACTTTTGCTTGTGTGTAAAGCTTTTGATTTCTCCATCAAATCTGAATGAGATTCTTGCTGGGTACAGTAATCTTGGGTGTAGATTTTTCCTTTTCATCACTTTAAATATATCCTGTCATTCCCTTCTGGCCTGCAGCATTTCAGCTGAAATATCGGCTCTTAACCTTATGGGGATACCCTTGTATGTTATTTTTTGCTTTTCCCTTGCTGCTTTTAATATTTTTTCTTTGTGTTTAATTTTTGTTAGTTTGATTAATATGTGTCTCTGTGTGTTTCTCCTTGGGATGCCTATAGTTTGATTGTTGGTGCACTTAATGTTGTCCCAGAGGTCTCTGAGACTGGCCTCCCTTCTTTTCATTCTTTTTTCTTTATTCTGCTATGCGGCAATTATTTCCACCATTCTATTGTCCAGCTCACTTATCCGTTCTTCTGTCTCAGTTATTCTGCTATTGATTCCTTCTAGAGTAGTTTTAATTTCAGTTATTATGTTGTTCATTACTGTTTTTCTGTTCTTCTAGTTCCTCATTAAATATATCTTGTACTTTCTCTATTCTATTTTCAAGATTTTGGATCACCTTTACTATCATTACTCTGAAATCTTTCAAGCAGTTTGCCTATTTCCTCTTCATTTATTTGGTCTTGGGCATTTTTTTTCTTGCTCTTTTGCCTGCAAGATATTTCTCTGTCTTTTCATTTTGACTAATTTACAGTATTTTAGTTCTTTTTTTCCCTAGGCTGCAGAGTCATAGTTCCTATTGCTTCTGTTCTCTGCCCTCGGTGGTGTGGTTTATCCAATGTCTTGTGTAGGCTTCCTGATTGGAGAAACTGGTTTCTGCATTCTGGTGGGTGGAACTGAGTAATTTCCTTCTGATGAGCAGGGCCATGTCAGGTTGTGTGTTTTGGGGTGCCTGTGATCTTAGTATGACTTTATGCAGTCTGTGTCTTCATGGGTGGGTTTGTGTTCCTGTCTTGTTTGTTGTTTGGTGTGAGGCGTCCAGCACTGGGAGTTGCAGGCTGTTGGGTGGAACCAGGTCTTAGATTCAGATAGAGACCTCTGTGAGAGCTCTTGGTGATTAATCTTCCCTGGGGCCAGGATTTCTCTAGTGGTCCAGCGTCCTGGACTCTGTGCTCCCACTCCAGAGCCTCAGGCCCAACTTCTTGTCAAGGAACTAAGGCCCTGAAAGTTGATCATCCCAACAATAAAGGAAATTAAAAAAAAATACTAATGAAACCCCAGACAAATGATAAAAATAAAATCAAACAAACAAAAACAGAAACAGGGAAACACACACACACACACACACACACACATACAAACACAAGAAACAAAAACGGAAGCAAATGAAACAAAAAGCAAGAGAAAAACAAACAAACAAAAGAATCCAAGAACAAAATCAAATAATTAAAAAGAAAACTAGCAAAAACACAAAACCCATAAAAACAAACCAAAGTGGAGTGCCAACTGAAGAATGGAGCAAAGAAACAAAATAGATTGACAAAAATGATAGAAAAAGGAAAAGGAGAAAGGGGAAAAAAGACAGAACAACATAAAAGGAAAGTATAAATATATATATACTAAAGAAGGAAAAAAAAAGACAAAACCCCAGAGAAATGGTAAAGACAATATCAAACAAGCAGGGACTTCCCTGGTGATGCAGTGGTTAAGTATCCTCCTGCCAATTCAGGGGACACATGTTTGAGCTCTGATCTGGGAAGATCCCACATGTCTCAGAGCAATTAAGCCCATGCGCCACAGCTACTAAGCCTGTGCTCTAGAGCCCACGAGCCACAACTACTGAGCCTTTGTGCCACAACAACTGAAGCCTTCATGCCTAGAACATGTGCTCTGCAACAAGAGAGGCCACCCTAATGAGAAGCACACCACAATGAAGAGTATTCCCCACTCGCCACAACTAGAGAGCTCTCATGCAGCAATGCAATGAAAAATAAATAAATGAAATAAATTTGAAAAGAAAAATCAAACAAACAAAAAAAGAAACAAGGAAACATATACACATACAAAAGGAACAAAAACAGAGCCAAATAAAACAAAAAGCAAGAGAACAACCAGACAAACAGAAGAACCCAAAAGTGAAATCAGACAACTAGAATCAGAGCTAAGAAAAACAGAAAACCTAAAAACAAACCAAAGCAGTGTGCCAACTGAAGAATAAAGCAAGGAAACAGAACAAATTGATAAAAATCGCTAAAATAAAATGGGAAAAGACACAGAGCAACAGAAAAGTAAAGTAGAAATGGAAATATTAAAAAAATTAAAAATATATTAAAGAAAAAGAAGAAGAAAAAAGATAAAGGAAAAGAACACAGAACAACAGAAAAGCAAAGTAAAAATAGAAATATAAATTAAAAAATAAAAATGTTATAAAACATGAAGATCCCAAAAGACTAAATAAAAGAAAAACTACTAAAACAACAAAAACAACAAACAAAAAATGCCAGAACCAAAAACAGAATGAAACAAAACATAATCAAATTAATAGTAATAATTATGTTTCCCTGGGTTCTCAGCTGTAAGAATTCTTGCACACACCATGAGCCACAGCCCACCTCCACCTCTGCAAGAGGCCCTCTTCTGCCTCTGGACTGGTCTCTGGACCTGCTGAGGGCCCTGTGGGCCCCACTCAGAGTCCAGTCATGCCCAATTCCTGCCTGCGCTTGTCCCCAAAGTCCACAGCTGCCAGACCTAGACCAATTTCATTTGTAGGAACATTCATTGTCTACTCAGATATTCCATAGATGCAGGGTCTACCTAACTGATCGTGGGGATTTAATCCATAGCTTGTACAGCTGATGTAAAGATTTTTGATCTTCTTCCTTAGTCACCCCATTCCTGGGGTTCAGCTTTGGTTTTATCCCCACCTCTGTGTGTGGTCCACCCACAGGAGTCTTGTCCTGAGGCTGACTTGGAGCTCTTGGGTCTGCCCCAGTAGGACAGGACACAGAGGTGGTATGACTGCTTGGATCACTGGAGTCCCGGTGGTGCCAAATGCAGTGAAGCAATTTTAGGTTCACATACCTTTTGGGTTTCATGAGTTCATTGGGAGACTTCAGTATTCCAATTGTAATAGGCTTCCCACTCTATTTGTTTAGTTTCAAACAAACTAAGCTTCTAATTATGCACACAAAGAAAAGGCCAATTTTGGAATTTCAATAGTTCCCTATTGTAGCCAGTTCAATTTTATGTCATCTCTGTTATACCATTGTCATTTACCTAGGTAAGCACAAGAGGCAGCCCCATTTTTTGTACCTGTACCCAGCAGGAGTCCCGGATAGGAGATAATCCTCCCTCATAACAGTCTTAGACTGTAAATGTCCCATTATAGTGCACTCACCAAAAGAGAGCAATGCCTCATGTGATCGATCAAATAAAAGACACCAAGAATAATGATCTAAACCTCAATCAAGGAAGGAGGTTCTGGACCAAGAGGACTTATGACCCAGGTCCAGAGCAATAAAGGATGTGACAGAGCACAAAGGACTCACACAGGTACCTTGCTCAGATCTACATCAGCTTCAGAGATGGGAGGAAGAGCATTTTGCATCCCACTTCTGACACCAAAAATGTCAGCTGAAAGGACCGCAAACTATAAAAAGGCAAAGAGGTAGTTTATATGGGGGTCTTAGAATTGCAATTCAAGGATCAAAGTTTCTGGAGAAAATCAGAATGGTGTCCCATCAGAAGAAATGGGTAAGGGTTTTTAATAGGAAAAAGTTGGAAGTTAATGCATGCTTACACAAGTTGTTCACCAAGAATTTGGATTGGAGGGAAAATCTTTCTTTACATATGATTGATTTATGGAATGTATCTCATTTGTTAGTAGGGAA
>NW_006783733.1:991319-1025734 GCF_000442215.2 Lipotes vexillifer | reverse complement strand
TAGGGAAAGTTATGTTTTGTTAGGCTAGACAAAGTTTAGTTCTCAGCAATTACTTATCGGCTTTAATTTACAGGGTTTAGCAGAAGCCTCACATGAGCAGCAAATGTGGAGGCTCTCAGGTCACATCTCAGTCATCCTGACATAGTTCTTTTCACAAGGTCATGAAAAATTTTTCTTCGTTTTACTGCTTTACATATCTGGGAAATCTTTAGTATCTTTAAATTCTGATGGGAAGAAGTCATATTGGACTTTTAAAACTGTCTTTATTAAAACTAGAAGCTTTATATTGTTGGATCACAATAAGGATAAAAGTTACAATGTCAGGGCTTCCCTGGTGGTGCAGTGGTTGAGAGTCCACCAGCTGATGCAGGGGACACATGTTCGTGCCCTGGTCTGGAAAGATCCCACATGCCACGGGAGCAGCTGGGCCCGTGAGCCATGGACACTGAGCCTGTGTGTCTGGAGCCTGTGCTCCACAATGGGCGAGGCCACAATGGTGAGAGGCCCGCATACCGCAAAAAAAAAAAAAAGTTACAATGTCAGACCGAAACATCTGAGAGACTCTCAGATTGGAAAGAGACTATAAAGTTTATTTAAGCTGAAGAAATAAAAGTTAGAAAATAACAGAAATAATCCAATGTCAGGTTCTTTCTTAATACTTATAGGAAACATTGTAAAGATATGATCTCTATTTCCTAAAATTTTAAGCATTTGTTAAAATAATAAGCCTAGATATATGATGGGTCTTAATTACACAATGAACTTTAACTTTAAAATCATATACATCCTGAAATACCTTTTTAGATCCTGAACAAAAGTTCAAGAGCAACAAACCCTACTCAATTCAGAGATCAGGAAATGATTTATAAGGAAACATGTAAGCACTGTGACAGTGACTTTATAAGGAGAAAATAGAGACAAACCAACATAACTATTACTCTGGCAGATTAACTAACTTTCAAGAGAAGTGATTCGTTTTCATATATAATATAGAGAAACAAAGCATGAGAAATTTTAGGAACAAAATCTAGGCATGAGCATGAACTCTAAAAAGAATTATTTTTGAGGGTAGTTTCCAGCTCTCTGTTCTTTTAAGACTTATCTTCAAATTATTTTCAAATTCTTCAGAAAAAGGCCATGTCTATGTCATAATCAAGATTTGTTAATGTACCTAGATTATGTAAAAGGAGACTACCTTGACAGCAATTAGCTTTATGACTTTGAATAAATCCTGTCAAATTCTATGCCCTGTTTCATTTTATGTCTATGGTCTCACCAAGCTCTAAAACTGAAAGTGAAAGATATTCTATTTTTCACTATTTGCTCTAATATTGCACCCATCATAACTTGAGTGACTTGAAAATAAAGTATACTAAATTTTTTCCCCAATAAAATTTCCCAAGCTACAAAATGCTTAATAAGGTATTTGGTTATTAATATTTTGCCTATGATTTTTATAAATATATTTAGGAGATACAATGGCCATTAATTTTCCTCCCTTGTAACATCCTTTTTAGGTTTTGTATCAATGTTATATTTGCCTCATTAAAAGAACTGGGGGAATGATCACTTTTTCTGTTCTCTGGTGGAAATCTTTTTATTTTCTTTTTAGTTTTTCATTGACTTTACTGTGGTGTGTAGTTTTCTTTGTTTTATCATGGGGTATGTAGTGAATCTTGAATCTGTGTCTTGATGTCTTTAACACATTTTCAAAAACTCTTGGCCATTATTTCTTCAGATGGCCTTTGCCCCATCATGTCTCTCCCCTGCTTTTTAGACTACAATTACATGAATCTTATAATTTCTTACCATGTTTCATTTGTTTTCCAAACTATTGGTTTTTATCTTTATATCTCAATATTTTAGTTTAAATGTTTTCTACTTATTTTTCAAATCACTATGTTCTTCATTTGCATTCAATCTACAAGTTCAGTGTGTTTACCAAAATCGCTAATTCAATTATTATATTTCCTTATTTATTTCCATTTTATCTTTATAGAGCCTAATATTCTGTGAAATCCTCCAGCTTGTCATATATATTAAAACATATTAATGACAATTATTTTTACATCTACTAAATAACCAACTGTGGATCCATCCAACTAAAGATATCTGAAGCACCTGGGAACATGTTTCTAATACCTGCTTTTCTCCCTATGTCTTCTTTCTTCATAGGCCTGTTATTTTTTTCTTTAATGTCAAGTATTTATATATATATATATATATATATAAATGAAATAATAGGGTCTGGGTGAGGTTAACTCTTTCTAAAGAGGGTTTATTTTGACTGCTGGCATTTACATTAGATCACTTTAATACAATTAGAGATCTCATTGATTTAAATCTAGGTTTCACCGTTTGTATTATCTTGTCTATTTCCACTTTCCCTGATCTCTAGGATATAGTTCTTCAGGGAGTTCAGTTGAAAGCCCATTTTTATACCACAGTCCCCTGTCTTTGCTGGTCCTTAAATTCAATTTTTTATCTTTCAAACTGTGTTTAACTTCTCAACCTCATCTAAACTATTTTCTGTTTGTCTAGCACATTTAGGAATAAGCAAATACCACTAGGAGAAAAATGGCACAAAATAGCGGCCTTACTTGAACTTTCCTTCTTTATGTCCCCTCATTTGCCCTCAAGTTCTGGCTGTATTTGAGGCCCATAATTCCAATATCCATTCCTCCCCCAAGCCCCATGGTACCACCAGAAGTTCTTCTTAGTTGCCACATTATTAGCTTCTGAGCTTCTCAGGCTATGCTGCTTACAGTTGGTAGAAATCTTGAGGAGGAAAGAAAAAGCTGTGTAGAATTTTGAGCTGACTTCCATGAGTTTAGCTTATTTCTGGGATCTCGTTCTTTCAGGTCCTGGCTGCCTTAGTAGCTATAAGTATATTCCAATAGTTATTTTGATATTATATGTAATTTTTGCTGGTGTTCTTGGTGAGGGATTTAGTCAGCAGTATGTTATTACACTGTAATTGGAAGCAAAATTCTCCATGTTACTTCTTAACTTGAAATAAGTCATTTATTTCATTATTATTGTTATGTACTTAATAAATTTTCATTTGTAAGTTGTTTTAAGGATTTATTCTCAGAGCACTTGATTGGGTCTGCTGAGCTTATCATGCATCTAAGTATATTGAGAGTCTTCTCCTTGATATGAAATATGGTATCTTAAAGTTTTCATTGTGAAACAGTCTATGATATTAATATATGTAGTAGTCAAACTTAAGTATCATGGACTTTGTGAAATCCTAAAGTTTTTTACATATATATACATATGTGTGTGTATATATATATATATATATATATGATTAAGTATATATTAATACTGAGCTAATACATTCTGTATGTTTTTGTTTAATCAGTTGGATATAGAATATGAAACAACTTACTTTCAAATTTTTGTCAATCTTTTTTACAAACCATGTTTTATAATTCCTCACGATGAAAATTGCCTACTTCTGTAAGGCAGCATTTACTACTATCTCACAAGAATAGTAATTTAGAATAGTATAATTAGATAGTCTACCTCAATGTCAAATTGATTAAATTAACATTTTATTAGTAATAAATTTTAGAATAGGCATGTTTGTAATTTACCATTTCTGCAATGTTTTTCAAGTTTACTAATTTACTATCTTAATAAATACAAATAGCCTATCTTTTAAATCTCTTTAGGATGAGAAAAAAGTTGCAATTCATTTACTGCTTCTTAGAACAAATCATTTAACACTGAATGCATTTTTCTGATATATTAATAATGATGAATATAAGAAGAGATGCATTGATTTTTCCTATAAAATTCTAAAATTCTGTATGTA
Source organism: Lipotes vexillifer (assembly GCF_000442215.2). Classification (NCBI taxonomy): domain Eukaryota; kingdom Metazoa; phylum Chordata; class Mammalia; order Artiodactyla; family Lipotidae; genus Lipotes; species Lipotes vexillifer. Next base: position 1,021,911 of record NW_006783733.1, on the reverse strand, counting down.
GTTCTGGAAAATTGGTGGCACTTTCTAAATCTCTTTTTTTGGGTATGGTTTTCAGGCTCTCAGCAACTAGCCATTCTCTGACACCTCAAAGTGATGTGGACTCCAGTAGCTCTGAAGAATTCTATCAGGCTGTGCATCATGCTGAGCAAACCTTCAGAAAAATGGAAAGTTACTTGAAACAACAGCAACTCTGTGATGTTATCCTGATTGTTGGGAAACGAAAGATACCTGCACATAGGTATAGTAATCTGTCTTTATTGGAAATATGCATTCATATGTTTAGAGTGATTGTCTGTTATGTAGATTGCAAAATATTCTGCAACTAGAAAATTAAGAATCCACATTTCTAAAAAGCTTGGGTATTTTTCTTTTACTCTTGTTTATTTCCTTTTGTGGAGAGTTATAATGCCATTTTAAGTCATCTTTTTAAGAAGTAAAGCAAATATAAATAATTCAAAAATAAAAGTTCTAATAAGGGTTGAAAAATACTTCATTTTATTGATTCACAATCATACTAATTGGAAATCAATTTTAACTTAGGAGGATGTACCTAAAGTCTGAAATGAGATATGTTTTTCTGTCAAAACTGAAAGGAAGGCGGGTTATCTTGGGTATACATTATTTATTTCAAATAGGAAAGTCAACCTATTTCATAGTGGCATCTTTATTTTACATTGATTAACTTGTGACATACTAATATTATTCATAAGGCCCAATATATTTAAAGGCTAATACACTTTCAAACATCCCTTACATATTTATGATTGATAATTCTAAGTTACATGAACTAGACATCTGATTATTTTGTATCATATTGATATGATATCAGTTTACTTCTGAAACTTTATTAAACTTGGTGTTGATTTTTTATTCAACTTTTCTATTTATTTTTTGATATTCTAGGTAAGAAATTTTTAATTTAATTTTTTGATACTTATTATTTTAAATAGTTGAACATATGGGCAAAATACCTTAGACTACCTTGTTGTATGCCATTTAATTAATTGTATAACAAATATTTTCAATGTACCCATTTCCCCTATATTTTTTAAATTAAATTATATTATCTAGATAATATATATGCACCTAAATGCGGATTTAGAAAATAAGGATTCCAGAAAAATAAGGTTATATTTTTATTATGATAGCAATGTTAAAATGTGGACATTGATTTTGAAGTAATACACTAGAAATGCATAGGAAAGAACATTTGATATTAATTAACTCATGTAGGTCATATGGGTTTCAATCTGTCAGCTAACTATGGCAAAAATTCTAATGATATAGTATTTGCACTTATTTTTCAAGCACTTCTGTGAAATTGCATTATCATTAGCAAGAGAGCAATTACATTGTCATTATTATGGAGACATTCAATATTGTAATATATATGGCAAATATGCAACTTATTCTGAGCTATCATCTAAATAGCATCTAGATAAAAATTCTATTGTAAGAGATATTTTAATTTGAGAATGTAGCTAAGTTTATTTCATTTAAATTGCACATTAGTTAAATAATTATATTTTATTTAACTAATATATATATAATTATATATTTGTTTAAGGAAATAGAGGGACTCAACTCAAAAGTATGTTAAGGGCTTCCCTGGTGGCGCAGTGGTTGAGAGTCTGCCTGCTGATGCAGGGGACACGGGTTCATGCCCCAGTCTGGGAATATCCCACATGCCGTGGAGCAGCTGGGCCCATGAGCCATGGCTGCTGGGCCTGCACGTTGGGAGCCTGTGCTCTGCAACGGGAGAGGCCGCGGCAGTGAGAGGCCCGCGTACTACAACAAAAACAACAAAAAAAGTATGTTAACACATCAAGTGCTCATTAATTTTTTTTTAAAGAACAAAGCTTTATATAATTTGTATAATCTTATTTTATTGGCTTTATTGGTAATAACTTAGTATTTCCCATTTGAATTCCCCCATATTGATTATATTCTACATTGTTTATTACTCTTATCTAGATTGTTACTATTATTTTGTAAATAATGTATTTATTTATGCATTTCTTTTACAATAACCCATTTGACTAAGACATAAATTTGTTTCTTGGTTTAGATTACTCTAAAATACCTGAGCAATGTATTATTTATATACATATTATTCTAAACATTTAAGTATTTTGTATATTTAGCAGATATTAAATTAAATATCATCAATTAAATATTAATCATGTTTTTCTTAAGATGATAAGAAAAATTGTACTCTCTTCACTAAATTTATTTAACTAAGGATTAATATTTTCTTACCCGATGGTTTAAAACTTAAGTACTATCTTTTTAACAAGTAAATTACATACTTATGTTTCTAAGTTAAACATATCTTAACAAATATGTGAGAAAATATTTATGGGACACCTGAAAAAAGCAAGCACTGTTTTCAATAATTGGAAGTATGTTGCACCTCCTTATTTATACTTTTGCAAAATGAAATAACTGTAATTAATGCAAAATTAGATCTTTGCTTTAAACAAATAATCATCTTAGTAATAGTAACAAATGAATGGATTTTTATGTCATGCTGTTACATTTTGATTAACACAGTTGAGTATTGTCCTCAAAATATATATATGCAAAATATATATAATGTTGCAATCATTAGCAGTGAAAAATATGGAACTGTTAAAATAAGTTAAAATAATGAAAAAAGAAATAATTTGCATTAAGTTCTCCTGCTCTTCCAGTAAATACATTGCAAGCTAATGTCATAAACAGTCATTCATAAAGATCATGTATATTTATTTTCATATTAATTATATTGTCATTTGAAACTCTCAAATCAATTCCTATTTAATTTAACAGATTATGACCATTAAAGGGCTCTCCATAAAACCTTTAGTTTATGTGATGGCTATATTGTATATATATTTTTAACCTGATGTAGGTCACAACTATCAATTTATTTATGAAATGCCATTTCTGTATAGGTATCAAGTTATTATTAGGCATATTTTTAAGTAGGTTAATTCTGAAAGGCTAACAATACTTAAGATGACACATTAATACATTTTCATCATGAAAAATAATGAAACTTTTGATTTTATCTGTGTTTCAGGTTCTCAGAAAAATTCGAAAATAAATATAGACTTCTCATAAATGGCCTAGAATAACTGATTAGCAATAAGTGAACCAAAACACTTGAATGTGAAACCGTGAATACTAAATACAGGAATTTTGATAGGTAGGCTGCCTGTAATAAAGGATGTCAGATCCTGAAAATTAGACTGGCAAGGTCAATATTAATAATTTGGACAGTCAAATTTTCAATAGTAAAATATTAAGGAGTTTTCATGGCTTACTCTCTCATAATGCACAGATATATAATGAAACATGGTTAAGCTTTTGAAAGTTTTTTCTCCCTTTAGCCGTTATTAAGAGTAAGTGCAGTGGATAGAAATAAATGAGAAAATCTCAAATAGTACCATCCTCTGAGTTGGAAATAATGTTACTTATAATTTTATGTGCATAGAAACAGCGTAGAAGCATATACAACCTACAGTCAATGAAGTTTTTTTTTTCCTGGGGAGCAGGGTTGCTGGGCAGTATAAAAGAGGTGTTGTAATTATTTTTAATACATAAACATATAAAGTCTTTGAACTTCTTAGTATGAACATTTCGTGATCAAATAAATACTTAATGAAAATTAAAATGATATGTGATGGGGACAAAACACATTTTCTCTTTAGACCAAAATACTGGGCATTTCTGGAGGCATCATATTCTGTTTTAATTTTTGTGCATGTTTGACAATGAATTTAATTATTTCAAGAATACATTTATTATTTTAATGTTCTTTACTGAGCACAAGTATCAAGGAATAGGTGAGGCTAAAAGTGGGACTTGATGTATTTAGAAACATATTTAATAGAGTAAAAAGAAATTACTTTAGAAGTAACTTAGATGTTAATACTCAAGAATAGGCAAGTAGCAGTGTTTCTCTCTACTGGTGGAAAGCTTACTTATAGATATTCTTTGATGGGAGAGGAATAATTCATTTTTCCATTATATTAAATCCAACATCCACCTAAATCTCTCAGTCAGCTTTGTAGTTTATAATAGTTCTGTACAAGCTTCAGGAAAAAAAAAAAAAAATGTCCCAGTACCTGTTGTTTTCAGTAACTCCAGGCAACTCCCACAGCCCCAGACATCACCCATGGCACCAGGCTCCAGAAGGGCTCCTAATCTGCCCCTCACCCTCGATTACAAGGTGGTTCCTTGAACCTAGGCTTCTGGCTGGGCACAGCCAAGCCAACTACTAGAGACCCAGGCTTTGACCCATTCTAGTTTCAGGCCAGGCCCCATATCCCCACTTTCTCAGTTCACCCCAGTTCCAGACCTGCCCCTGTGGACCCAAAGTCTTGGTTGGTTCCCATGGATCAAGACTCTCTGCTTTCTCAACACCAGACTTGTTTTGTCAGAACAAACCCTCAGACTGACCCCCAAGTTCCCAGTTTACAGGCTGACTCTGGTGGTCTCTGCTCCAGGCTTACCCTAGTGCCAAGCCAGCCACAAGAATAATCTAATACTGTAACGTGGTTGTGTGTTAATAACTTTAATAAAGAGGTTAGAGGACAAAAGTGTTAAAAATAACAATAACTATAGTAATTTGTTAATGGATACACAGTATAGCAATAGGTATATTGTGACATCAAAACAAAATACTGGGAGGAGTGGGAGTAAAAGGTCAAAGTGTTCCTATGCAATTGAAATTGTTATCAGCATAAAATAGACTTATTTTTATAGGATGTTTTATGTAAGTCTCATGGTAACCACAAAAGAAAAAAAGAGGGGAATCAAAGCATAACACTATAGAAAATTAACTGCTCCCAAAGAAAGATAGCAAAACAGGAAGAAAGGAAAAAGGGACCTGCAAAACAGCCAGAAAACAATAAGTTGACATCACAAGTTCCTTACCTATCGCTAACTACTCTAAATGTAATTGGAATAAATTCTTCAATCAAAAGACATAGCATTGGCTGAACAGCTTAAAAAATAAGACCCAACTATATTCTGCATACAAGAGACTCACTTTGGCTTTAAGGACACACACCATATCAAAGTGGAGGGATGGAAAAAGTTATTCCATGCAAATGGAAACAAAAAGAGAGCAGGGATAACTGTAGTTATTTCAGAAAAAGTAGACTTTAAGTCAAAAATGGTAACAAGAGACAAACATGGTCATTATATAATATAAAACAATCAATTCATCAATAGGATATAACAATCATAAAAATATTGCTGTAATCATTTCACTATATATATGTATCAAATTCATGTTATGTGTTAATAATATCTCAATAAAACTGGGCTGGGGAGGAGAAAAGAGAATCTGAAATATTTTGCTTTGCTTTTTCCCCCATCAATTCAACATCATTTTAATATCCTCTTTATACCCACTATGAATATTCAGCAGACATGAAGCATCTTTCCTTGCATTAATTAAAATAAATGTTTATAAAACGTATTGTAGCATTGGTCTATGCTCTATTGGTGATGCAAGAGGATTATAAAGCATGATAATTTTCCTCATGAAGCTTCCAATTATCTTGAGGAGGAAAAAAGAACCCATAGGACAATTATGGAAATTATTATACTTGTAAGTAACTATAACTGAAATTTATAGTTTTGATTCCAAGTGTAAGAGATAATCAAACAAGGAAACAAATAACATACGACAGAGTATTATGAAAGTATTTTTAGAGAAATTGTATTTGAGTTCAACCTAGTGAAAAAGAACAAGTATACTATTTTAGATAGTAAGAATTGTATGGGAAAGAGAGAAATAAAGAATTTTTGGCTGTGAAAATTATAAGGTACTAGCTTAGTGAAAGTGGAGCAATTTGTATTGAAAATACTAAGAAATTAAGCCATAAAAATAGGACAAAACTGGTTATGATAGATAGTGGTTGAAATCCAGTAGAGAAGTTTGTATTTGAAATGATGTGTATAATTAAAAGTTCATGTAGGTTCTTGAAGAGAGGAGTAACATAATCAATTCAATAGTAATAATAAAAATAATAATAATAGTAATAATACTAGTTAACACTCACTATGTTGACTATGTGCCAAACCCTGTTTGAAGTGCTTTGTGTATACTGATCCATTTTGTCCTGAAAAGGGCTTTATATGATTAAAATTAAACTGGTTAACTTTATGTCAATATATTATTTCTTATGCTCTAGAAAAGATACATGTATGTGTGTGTGTATATATATATATATATATATATATATATATATATGGTTTATGATAGTTTACTTTCATATCATACAATGTTATATTCAGTTCTTTTGATAAAACTGATTATTTGACACTGATTTATCTAGTCAGTATGTAATAAATATTTAAAGATACCTGTATCAATTATTTTGTCAAACTTTAAGAATATAAAGAGTTAACATGTTTAGGTACTAACTGTCCATTTAAATGTGTAGCAAACAGGTAATTTTAAATATTACTAACATGTTACCACCCTAGGCATTAATAGTTAAAATCATGAATCCCATTCTTAAATTCATGAAGTATATACTCAGGGTTTTTTTTTTTTTTTTTTCAGTTAAAAAAGGATTGTCTCTCTTTGCTGAAGTTAACATTGAGTATGCCCTCTACTTATGTAGAAATAAAATATATAGCAGATAAAATTGCAAAATAAAATAGAAAAATATTGACTTGAAAATTATGAAATGCATGCCTTGTATTGACCTTTCCTCCTCTTCTTTGCCTTACATTTTTCTTAGAAAGAACATCCAAAGTGCATCCAAAGTTTACTATTAAGTTGTTTAGCTTACAGATGTAAGCCTCACACTATTTCTTTTAATGTGTCTCTGTTATTTGAACATTTCCTTAAATTCTGGAACAGAAGATGATCTAGGCTCATCTTATACTTCCTCAGGTCCAGATCTGTGGTCTGTTTTTTTTTCAAGGAACCTTTAATGTATATATTCATGTACATACATATGCATACACACAAAAAACACAAGTATTTCTATTTTAAAAATTATTATGAATCATAAACTTTTACTGATACTTCTAATTTGAATCCACTTTAAATAGAAAGAAGTTTCAGGATTAATTCAAACGACTGTTTAAAACACAACTCTTAACTACAGTTCAGTTTTTTTTGTTTTTTTTTTACAATTCTCTATGTATTTAGAATAAGAACATATTGTCAAGTATTTCACTCATTCATTTTAAAGCATATTTCCAACTAGGATTTTAAAGTATATAAAAATCTTCACTGTCATTGAAACAACAATAAATCATCAGAAAATTGAAATACTTACACTTTTTTAAAGCTATCAAATAGCTGTGGCATAAAAAATAAAATAACTAAAAACTAGAGTAATGCTCCCTTCTTAGCTTCTACTTTTTTTGGGGGGGTGGTGGTGGGCACAATATCCATTTCACAACTGAAATTTACAATACATGAGAGATAGGCAGGAGAGTGTAATCCATGGTCAAGAGAAAAATCAGTCAATGAAAACCAACATGGAAACAAGGTCGTTAAAGCAACTATGAAAAATAATTTAAAATATCTATAGAAAAAGATGAATATAATAAACAAAGCAAGGGAAAACTAAGAGAGATTTGGAAAAATTTAACTCACTAGAAATCATCTGCAATAAAACACAGAGTAAAAGAAAAATTGAGTATAAATTGCACTCACTCTACAACCTGTAAGGCACTCTCAATTATTGAAACACATATGTATTTAGAGTCCAAGAAAGAGTTAGAGAGTGAATTGGATGAAAAAATGAGGAATTATTTGCAGATAAATTTCTAATTTGATGAAAAAATCTATCCACCTCTCCAGGAAGCTCAGAAAATGGTAAGAAGAGTAAATACTAAGTAATCACCTTTATGTAACTTAAGGCATAATAGTCTAACTGCTAAAATCCTAAAATAAAGAGAATAAAATAAAATAATTAGAGATAAAGGACATAGTAAATCAGGGAAACAATTATAAGAATAAAAACTGATTTATATTAGAAACAATGGAGTCTTGACCATAATAGAATATTAGTTTTCTAGTTCCAAAAGAAAAAATTTATCTCAATCTAAAATCTCTATCAAGTGAAACTAACTTTATATTATCAATGTAGCTAAATAAAGACATTTTCAGGTAAATGAAAGCTGGGAGAGTTTATTGCCATCAGACCTGCACTACAAAAAATACTAAAGAGGTTTCTTCCTCTTGGAGGGTATTGATACTAGATTGATGCCTGCTTCTATAGAAATAAATAAAGAGCCTCATAAATGGTGAAGAAAGGGGTATGTATAAAATAATTTTTTACTTTCACGTGTATATTCTTCTTTAAAAAGATTCTTAACTGAGCAAGAAGGAGTAAAAGAAATTATGCTGCTGTAAGGTTCTTACAGTGTTCACAAAATAGGATAATTTTACTTGATGGTAGACTGTTACTAGTTAAAAATTAATGTTGTAATCTCTAGACAGAATTAGCAAGCTTCAGTGCAGGGGCCACATGTGGCATGCAGGTAGGTTTTGTAGGGACCATGAGTTAAAATTCCTTTTCACGTTTTCCATTGACTGAATTTTCTTAAAAGGAAAACGTGATAGAGAGGATATGTATGAACTTTAATACCTAGAATACTTAATATCTGTCTCTTTATAGGAAAAATTCTGGTACCTACTTAAGATCAACCACCTTAAAAATGCAAACATACATGTAAGAAAAAGAGGTAGTTAAAATATAAATGAATGAGATGAAATAAAGACAATAAACCCAAAAGAATAAATGGAGCAGGTAAAAAAATATATAAATGAGTAGAATGTTAGAATTAAACCTAAACATAATTTTATTAACAATAAACATTTAAAAATTTCAGAACATGGATCAAATGGGCTAATTCTTGAGAAATGTGAATTGTAAAAATTGATGAAGAAAAAGTATATAAACAAGCCTTTTGGCTTATTCAAAAATTGAAATTGGATTGATATGTCACCTTTTCCCAAAATAGCCCAACTAAGATTTTCTTCAAGTAAGCTCTAGAACATCTTTAAGGAAAAATTATTTGCTTTCTTCTGTAAGTTGTTATACAAAATTATAAAGAGTTTAAGATGCCAGCTCATTTTATGAGGCGAGTATAATCTTGATTAAAGAGGCAACTAAGAAAATACAAGAAAAGAAAATAGCATGTTCATTTCTCTTATGATTTAAATAGAAAAATACTAAAGATAATTTTGATTCAGAAGAAAGGCATTTTATGAATTTTAGCATCCACATGTTTTAATCTGTTTAGCAAAGCTAAAAGTTAAAGAGGTCTTCCTGACTTGGTAAAGCTTATACACCAATACTTTCAGCAAGCATACTGCTGAAAGGAGACCCTAGATGTGACTCGTTTAAGGTAGAGAATAACACAAATTTTCTCCCCTGGCACAGCTGCCATTTAACATAACACTGAGGTCCTGGATGAAGTTTAAAGAAAAGCAAAAAAAAAAAAAGGAGTTATAGAGAATGAACAGGAAGTGGTCAAAATAGGATTGTTTGCAGATGATATAATAATCTACCTAGAGGACAAAGCAGTTGAATAAAAAGGACTAGTAAGATAATTCAGTACCTGTGCCAGAAAAAAGATGGATCCATGAAAGTTCCAGCTAATGAATTCTAAACCAACAAAAATCAACAAGTAAGAATTTTTTAGAATTTTTTAAAAAAGTTACTGTACATAATATCAACAAACTCTAAAGTAAATAAGAATCAAAAAAGAATACACAAGACAATTTTAGAAAAAAAAGTTAAAATTTGAATAAAAAGCAGACAAGATATTCTGAGTATGTGGAGAGATATTTTATATTTTTGTATTGGATGACTTTATATAATAAATATACCAACTATTCCCAATTAAATCAGAAATTCAGTGTATTTTTAATTAAAATTCCACGTAATTTATTTGAAGAGCTTACTTTAAATTTTATATGAAGAATAAAACTCTGCTAATAATTAAATAAAAAAAATAAAAAGGGAGGATTTGTTTAATTGGTAATAGGCTATTTAGAATCATAGTATTACAAAAGTATTGTATTGGCACAAGAATAGGCAAATAAGCAAAAAGAAAAAAAAGCAACAGATCACTGCACATTCAGGACTCAAATTTGCAATATAGTTGGCTCTGTTAATTCACTGGGACAAATCAAATTCTTTAGTAGTTTCATGAAATATGGATGAGTATGTAGAGAGAAACAAAATTGGAATCCTATCCAAAAGGATGAAAGACCTAGATGTGAAAGAAAAAAAATGTATTAAAAATTATAGAAGGAAATGTAAGACAATGCTCTGTGACAAACCGTTGGAGCAGAATTTCCTAAATCAGATTTTAAAAGTGCAATTCATAAGGTGATAAACAGATAGATGGATAGAGGATACATATACACATAATGAATGATAGATAGATAGGCAGTTAGATAGATAGATGATAGATAGATAGACAGATAGATAGATAGATAGAGTCCTCTGCACTGCATTCTTGTTGACACTTACATTCGTGGCCTAAATTAGATCCTGTGACTCTTTCAGGCTTGTTCTGAGCTCAGTCTCCGACTATTTTGCTGCCATGTTTACAAGTGATGTTTGCGAAGCCAAGCAAGAGGAGATCAAGATGGAAGGCATAGACCCAAATGCTCTCTGGGACCTTGTCCAATTTGCATATACAGGTACAGTAAAAGAATTATAGCTTCATGTTAATGTCTTGTGAATGTTAGAATTTGAACACAGGTTTTAAAGCTTAAAAAAAAAAAACTGTTGAGCATGTATCTTTCATTTTTTTAGTTGAGAAAAATCAGACTACCTTTTCATTTGTCACTGAAATCATCAATGTACATATGTATACATATGCTCTACACTCTTCCACAAAGAATTTAAACTGGTTTATAATAATAGTCAGTGGAATGAGCTTGGGAGAGGAGAAGAGAGGTTATTGATTATTAACTATGAATTTGTTTATGGTCAAACTTAGAACATTAAGAAAAAAAATTTTAATTTTCTTCCTTTTAGAAAATGATGGGTTCAAATAACTATTTTTTTTTCTTGTATTGTGTTTATTTCAATATTAAGTCCTTCACAAAATGGACTTGGCAAACTTAGTTAAAAAGGAAAATGAAGATAACTAGAGTTGTGAAAATGGCTATTTTGGAAGCTTTTTCTCCTGATCTACTATGCTTTTTTTTTCTATTGGCCTTTGCACCATATTAGCTAAAATTAACACAAAGAAGCACAAAGAATTTTGCCAATTTAGCAAACATTTGTTGAATGTTGCTCAATGTGCAAGTATTAGCTGTATCTCTGGAGAATAAACTAGTGAATAAACCATGTCTGCCCTCCAGAAGCTCACAGTCCAAGTGGAGAAAACAATTAGACAAGGGATAAATATGATAGAATACGAAATGTTAAGAGGGAGTTAGAGGGCATAAAACCTGATATTCAGAGCATTATTATGGCTCACATTCATTTAAAACATTTTAATAACTTTCCAGATTAATAAGAGAAGGGGACATATTATACTAAAATCTTGTGACAGAAGCAAAGGCAAATAGTATGGATTGAAGTAATATTTTTTAGAAGTGGCATTTAGTTCATTTTGCATGAAATGAGGAAAGAAAGAGAAGCTAGAGCCTGATTACCAAAGTAGCAGGACCCTAATTTAAGGAGCTGTGTTTTTGCAGCATTTCTGGTTACAGGGAAACGAGAGATGGCATTGTGAAGATCAGCCACTAGAACCAAAATTTGTTGAACTAGTGGGAATCTGTCCTCTTGGAGGATTTAGCTTCTCACAGAGAAGAGTTTGCTACACTAATGTTACACTTAGTAAATGAAACCTCTTTGGAAAGAAAAATGCACATGTAATGGAAAGACTTAGACATTTTCCAGCCTCAGTAATTTTAAAATTATAGTTTGTCAAAGCAAATATTCCATGGACAAAGTTAAACAGGTAAGCAAGTTTTTCTTCAAGTCTGTTGCAATATGGGAGAGAAACCAGAACTCAGTCTTTACCTGATAGTGCTGAAACAAAGGTGGTGGGGCAGGATTTTTAAGTGCTGGGGTAAAAGAGAGAACACAGGCCATTGCTGATTGGCTTTACCTAAAGGAAAAGTAAACTTTCTCCTATCTTTTTGAAAGAAGGTAGTTTTACCAATTGAAGCAAAGTGCCCACTCAAATTATGTTCCCAACCACCCCCCCCAAAAAAAAACCCTGAGAGATAGGAGTGCTATTTCCCTTGAGGTTGGCATTTCAAAGAGATGGCTTCCAGGTCCTTGATGAAAACATTCCTGGGTTGTAAAACTGACAAGAGGCCAGTTTTTTTTTTTTTTAAATTTAAAATAATTTACATCTCAAAGAGGTAGAGATTTATAATTACAAGTTTTCTAAAGTAAATGCTCTAAGAAAAGGGAGATCAAAGGCCTATAGTCAGGAAGTAGACTGTCTAAATTTTAGCAAAACTGAGGGGACTTTAAGACCACCTTGTTCAATTTCAATTTGCATGCAACCTGAAATAATAGTATAAAAGATCATTGGCTTCCCAGGCAAGAGGTAGAAAACAAAACCACATTACTGTTTCTTGGAAAGAGAAGAATCACAAAGGTAACACTTTAGGAATCCTTCTAGCAACATAAAAGCATAGATCCAACACTTACAGACTCCATGGCCTGGCAGCCTTGCATTTCTCAAGTGCAAAACTAGGTCAAAAGACACTTATCATCGTGTAGCAAAAAGTTGGAAGGTGCTTCAAAGCTCCCTGCTGAATGTAATGACCCAGATTTTTCTCTGCTTTGTAGAGGGCAGACCAGATACAAAGCTGCTGTTAAGTTACCACTGCCACTCTGGTCTTTGCTCCCATAACCATTCCTCCCTGGTAGTTGATAAATTTCCAATTGTTAGTTTATAGAAATGTGCTTGATGAGCAAATCATTTACATCATAATATGGGGGGGCTAGCCACAATATAAAGTATGTACCTTATCTTTTGCTATATGCAATGTAAGAAATTATAACAATAGAAGAGATCAAGTGAACAATGGTATAGCAAGGGAAAAATAGGAAGTATCTCTATGTGTCTATTTAGCTCACCTGCTAGCTGATCTCTAAGCTTTCCTTTGTAAAAGCTAAAAATAAATGCATCACAGAAAAGGGGAAAGAATGAATGAACAGTGAGCTCCTTAAAGGGTCATCCAATTGGGAATATTTTCTTGAATTCTGAAGTTTGAGAGGCTTTGGAGAAACTAAGGAGGCTTAACTATGTCAAGAATTGACAGTTAACTACTAGCTGTAGAAGTACTGCACCCAGTAGAGATGGGTAAGAGACTTTGAAATGATTTAAACAGATAAAATTTTCCATGAGATCTGGAAAGTCTTTTACGCTTGAAAGAATCATATATAGCTAATTTTTATCTCAGAAATTAAAGAAAATAATGAATGGATAAAGTACCTTGGAATAACTTGCTAACAGAGGTAAGCTTCCATGATTATAGAGTTTAATAATCTTTGATTTGAAGAAAGAGGAAGCATTCTTTAAAGAATTCATAAGGTAAAATTTTTACATGTAAGATGTGGGAGACATTCTCTCTATTTCTTTTTCTTTTTTCCTACTCAATCAAATTAGAATGAGAAAGGATGGGACCAGGGGCCTCGCAGAGTTTCAATAAGAACCAAAGCAAATATTTAGAGATTTTTTTTTTTTTTCTGGTAATTGGGAAGAATGACCTGGGTAAAAAGGGGTGACTGCTGGGTAATAGCTCAAACAAAATTAGAATTTTTTCTAAAGGAAAATATATATAATAATAAACAGGTTAATACTAGTAACATGTAAGGTAGAATAAAGAAAACCAAAAAGGTCTTTGTGTTGACAACATAAAGAAAACATTCTTGACAGTATGGAGGGTAAAGATACAATTATAAAAATGAAGATTAATTATTAAAGTATCAAAACTACTTAAAATAAAAGGTACTATAAGGTCAATTTTTTCACACACTATAATAGCTCAGGAATGAAAAGGAAATGAACATTTCTGCTGGTGTTAGAAAGAATTGTATGTCTAACAGGAGAGTTCATATCACTTGTCTAAATTCTTGATTAACTTTAATTTCTACTTTTTAAAACTTTCCATTGGGCTTTCTTTATAGTTTACTTATTAGGAAATCTGAGTGAGATCTTAGTCATGTATATGAACAAAGGACAATTTAGCAACTGTGTATGTTATAAAATAGTGTCCTTTTACCATTGGTGTCTTAAATTTAAAGTTTGAATACTTAGTTTTAATCCAGAGAATATGTAATTATAAGATAGTATATCAGTTTTTCAAAATCAAACCATAATTTAATTAAAAAATATGTGAGCACTTGTTTGGGGTCACACTAGGTATTACAAAATAAAATATAAATTGAAACATTAAAATGACATAAACCTTTAAACAAATTTGGTAATGAATAGACTTACTGGAGTGAAATGGTTCTTTACTTTTGTTTTCAAAACTGGTAAGATCTATGTATCAGTATCCACTTAATGGCATTCTCAGCTGTATAGAGTCAAACGTACTTAAAAAGAGCGTTTTAAACATTTTCCTACATGCAACGGTGTTTCAATTCTGTAATTGTACTCATCTAGAATAAAGATCTGGGGTATCATTTGTTTAATCTACAATAAACCCTGTGGATTGGGATAATGAAGTCAAGGTTGTTCTGGAATTATTCTACAGAACATCTTCAGAAGGATGGAATCAGAGAAGAAAAGAAAAAATATGTTTACATTTTCTCGTCATTCAACTTCCAAATTACTTAAAAAGTTAGAGATATAGAGAACTTTAGAAATTCTATCCTGAGCATTATAAATGTTACAAATGAACACTTTTCTATGGCTAAGTATGTGACACAAAGCAGAGGCACCAAAACTACTTTTTATTGAGAATTACATATTTGCTATCTCAGATAAGCATTGACAAAATCATCATAGCATAAATCAGAACTTTGTTGGTCTCCTTTGAATTAATATGAAGGGACAGATTTTTTTTCAATGCTTAAGAGACTCTGAAGTTCTTGATGCAACCCATTCAGTGAGCTAAAGTAACCTGAAAAAGATCAGTAGTAAGATCTACTACTATTACTAAAGTAATCTATTACTAGAGTAAAATGTCAGAGCACAAATTGAATGGTATTATCTCTACTGAATCAATGTCCTTTTGTAGAGTGTTAGTTACAATGGAGTTCCTTGGAGTGGCTTATGACTATCTTGCCCTCATAACACTTTGGGTAGCTTAAATCGACTCCCCTATTGTTAGGCTCACTGCAGGTCTGAGTCATACTTCCTCCCAGTCTAGTGCTTCTAGTGGTTCTCTGCAGGAGCTAGTGATACCTGACAACCTCAGCACATGAAGGCCTGATAGTTCTTGCTGCGTGATTACACTGAATGCCTCTCAAGTTTTACTGCATGCCCACTTATGTGCTGGGCCCTATGATGGGCTCTGGAAGACAATATGCTGAATTACACACATTCTCTGCCTTCAAGGGACTTTCCAATATAGGGTTTCAAATAATTAATTTTTGCTATCTTCTTTTGGTATAAACATCCTTTTAGATATACACAGCCTAGTGTTTCCTCATTAGAGAATGTTGTAAAGCCAATTTTGAAGGCTACTATATTGATTGTGTGAATATCAATTCTAGCCAAAAATTGATGATCACATTGTGAAAATGAAACAGGAAGTTTAATATATTTGAAAAGGATGCTCTGGGATTCACTGTATTTTAAAGTTGCTTCAGGCTGATAGAAATTTCCTTCCAGTTTATCTCTTACATAGTCTCTATTATCCTGATATACTTGAAAATACACTGTGTTCATTGATGCATAAGGAAATAGAGTTTGAACAAAGATGGAAGATGGGATTGCAGGGTTAGTAGCAAACTGTCAGATCCTATAGAGAACTGATAAGGACAAGGTTTAAATAAAGGAAGCTGTCCATCTAGCAGTGGTATTAAAAAGAGGGGTAGAAAATTAAACTGCCAAGTGGCAAAAAAATCATACTGAAGAGTTAACATCTTTAAAAAAAAAAAAAAGGTTTATGAGCCACTGAAGTAAATTAAAGTCTTACTACATGCTAAGGAATGGTAAAATACTTTCTACTTACTGCCAAACATTTGAACAAAATAAATACACACACATGTGGAGCTGAGATATTTAATGTTCTCCTTTAATATTGAAAATTATACATCAATATGTTCTGCCTGGACTGAATACTCTAAATTCCCTCATAATTTTTATTGTAATTAAAAGTAAATTATTGTTTTACTTTTATTACTGGTTTAATTCAAGTGGCATGAATATGCAAGCACATTAGCAGAATATTAGTTTTAAACTTAGGGCTTTTACTAGATGAGAAAATTCGGTTCTCCATTTAAGAAATTGAGCCTTTAAAGATTGGTTTTACATATTACTGCTACCAAATAATTAAAAATATTGACAATAATTTTCACAGGATGTTGAAATAACCTATATTAATGAACAAGAAAAAATAAAAATAATAAAACAAAATAAAATAAATCAGTTGTATATTGCCATTATTTTACCAGGGAAACTTGTGTGTGTGTGTGTGTGTATGTGTATGCACGTGTATGTGTGTGTGTGTTTGTGTGCATGCACAACACTGAACAATATAAAATTAATTGAGGGAACATTATTTTGTAAAATAATTTACAATGATGTATATTTTGTGAATATTGTGTAATTTTTGTTATTATTGAACTGCAGTTTTGCTTTTTGCTATGGGATTCCATAGACAGACTGAAAATGAAATAGCTGTGTGAAATTTAATATTTAGTCACTATAGAGGAAAGGTTTTGTCTCTTCTGCATTGTAACTCACATTTACTTTCTGGGTCTCCAAGTAAGTAAGGAAAATATCTCAAGTTTTGTCTTGTAATCAACTTTTCTTTAAAAATCTGCTTTTATTTTATTTTACTGATGTTCTCAATCTTATAATTGTTTACATTTTCCTCTGCTTTGGGTACTAGGAAGGCATGAACAAAATCATAGGCCACTATACCAACTGGGCGAGGTTGATGCTATGTATTCTTATGCCATTAACATTATATTGGATTAAATTTTCTCAGGATTAGTTTACCTTCACTCTAATCCCAAAATATCTGTACACTTGATTCTGTTGTGTTTGAAGGGGCATACCTATGTATAGTTTATTGTGTTGAATTTAACATTGGAAATAACTGAGAGCTTCTTTGGCCAGAAGTAATTCAATCAGAATTCATCATGATGTAGGCAGCCTTATGTTCATTCTGATTGTTGGGCATATATTCTAATCACCACTACCTATTTGCTACTTCTCATTAAGAATTTTGATTATAGCCCTTGGCCTCCCCAATTTTACAGTTTGGGATATTAGTTAAATTACTTAGCTTTATGAAGTCTTAAAATAACTCAACTATAAGAAATGGAAAATAGGGCTTCCCTGGTGGCGCAGTGGTTGAGAGTCCACCTGCTGATGCAGGAGACGCGGGTTCGTGCCCCGTTCCAGGAAGATCACACATGTCGTGAAGCGGCTGGGCGCGTGAGCCATGACCGCTGAGCCTGTGCGTCCGGAGCCTGTGCTCCGCAACGGGAGAGGCCACAACAGTGAGAGGCCTGTGTACTGCAAAAAAAAAAAAAAAAAGAAAGGGTAAATAATAATGGCTGAGAGGACTCTTTTAAGGAGTAAATGAACTAATAAAATTAAATGGGTTTAGCATAATGCTTAGCATAGGGTAAGCACTCAATTATAATGATTATTCATATAGATATTTTTATAAGTCTTTTCAAGTCCTTTGTATAAAAACTGAATATAAAGACTGAGAACTGGGGAAGGAATTATCACTTTGTTCAACAAACATAACTTTTGAATCCAATTTATTATATTCTTCAGTATTACAATATGATTTCACATTCATATGTATGATTTGTGCACATTTTTAGTGGTACATGTTTTGTTTAAACCACTGACTTATAATTTTGCTATCTTATATGTTTGAGGTGCATTTTTATCATGTATTACTTTTATTATTTTGTCTTATCTTATCTCAGCTGGTCCACACAGCAACATTCTGAGATGGATAGTTAAATCTTATTGTCAGATACAGAAATGAAAACACCCTAACACAGAGGTCAGCAAAGTAACATAGATGTGACACCACAGTCTAGTTTTCCCAGTGACATATCAAGGTTCTTTCTACTAGTTGTAAAGTTACTCAACATTATGTCTGATTAATATGAAGGGGAATGCTGCTTATATGTACTTATGCTATGCCACACTGTGTGACAAATTTGACCTTACATTGACCTAGTATCAATTGTCATCAAATATAATTTTTCTTTATAATTAATTTCCTTTTACATAAAATCGTTTATAACCTGAGGAAATTATGTAGATGTTACCCAAATGGAGAATTGTTTGTGATTGTTTATAGCATTATTTAAAACCTCCTCAGTCTTGGACATTCACAATTTCAGACTTTTGCAATTTTGTTTTATTATTTTAATCTAAATAAGAAGTTATTAAAAGAAAACACTACACATGTTTAATATTTGTATTTTAGCACGTTTCACACACATCTCAGTTATTCCTCACAATATTCAGCTTTATCTTGCAATTGGGAAAGCTGAAGCACCAACTTCATATGTTTCTAAGTAATATGTACCTTTTAAAATACTCTTTTAGTTGAATTTTAACTACTTCTCAATACTTTTCATTTAAAATTTGATAGAGCTGGTACTTTTTGTAGATTGTATCTAAAATCAACTAAACACAACTAAAAACAATAAAGAAACAAAAACAAGGAAACAAAACAACCTCAGTCACTACACCCCTCTTAATATTTCCATAAATTATCCTTTGCCTGGTTTGCCATTTTTAGTGAGGAGTTACTTCCTCTTCATGTTTGAGAAAAGAATTTATAATGAGAACCCCAAACACTTTAATTTTAAATGCTTTCTGTCCCTCAGATAAAAGATGGTAAGGGCTACCCAACAAAGAAAGCAAGTTTCAGCCAGAAGTAGATTTTGTGCTCAAGATATCTTAAAGGAATATCCTACCCCTGACCCTTTAGACTGTGTGCTTGAACACTCTTAGGCACATTGTAGCTATGACTGCACTCCCCTCATATTCCTCAACCAGAGAAAACACTCTACTCAAACGACATTCATGCCAGTCTGATGTCTGATGCATGTTTCACACCCCATCTTTTCTTCTTTGGAGAAATGTTTATAAGTAGGTACAGAAGGGGATAATGCAGAATAAAAAGATCAATAAAGAAAATCTAGACTAGTAATGAAAATTCACTCCTGTGAGAAGAATTGTAAAAGTCACTTAACATGTATTTAATACATAACATACCAATACTTTGAAATATATGTCATTAATTATTGTCAAGAGTTTTCCTGGATTATGTAGTCTACTTTATGATAAATGGGCATCTTTTATATAGTATGTGTTTTAAACTTTTTGACAGATTATTTTATCAAATTAAGTTAAAGAAAACATATTTAGACCTGAAGTACAAACTTCATTCTACATATTTGTTTAATTTAAATTTGCCATTTTACAAAATGGCTTCAAAGTAAAATACATAAGTGAGGCCATCTGAATGTCTTCTTTGGAGAAATGTCTATTTAGATCTTCCACCCATTATCTGACTGGGTTGCTTGATTTTTTCATATTGAGCTGCAGAAGCTGTTTGTATGTTTTAGATTAATCCCCTGTTGGTTGGTTTGTTTGCAAAGATTTTCTCCTGTTGTGAATGTTGTCTTTTGTTTGTTTATGGTTTCCTTTGCTGTACAAAAGCTTTTAAGTTTAATTAGATCCCATTTGTTTATTTTTGTTTTCATTACTGTATGAGGTAGATCATAAAAGATCTTGCTTTGATTTATGTCAAAGAGTGTTCTGCCTATGTTTTCCTCTAAGAGTTTTATGATGTCTGGCCTTACGTTTAGGTCTTTAACCCATTTTGAGTTTATTTTTGTGTATGGTGTTAGGGAGTGTTCTAATCTCATTCTTTTACATGTAGCTGTCCAGTTTTCCCAGCACCACTTATTGAAGAGACTGTCTTTTTTTTTTTTTTAACTTTTTATTTTATATTGGAGTATAGTTGATTAACAATGTTGTGATAGTTTCAGGTGTATAGCAAAGTGATTTAGTTATACATAGACATTTATGTATTCTTTTTCAAATTCTTTTTCCATTTAGGTTGTTACATAATATTGCACAGAGTTCTCTGTGCTATACAGTAGATCCTTGTTTATTACCCATTTTAAATATAGCAGCGTGTGCATGTCAACCCCAAACTCCCTAACTATCCCCTTCCCTCACCTTTCCCCCTGGTTACCATAAGTTCATTCTCTAAGTCTGTGAGTCTGTTTCTGCTTTGTAAATAAGTGCATTTGTATCATTTATTTTTAGATTCTGCATATAAGTGATATCTTATGATATTTATCTTTCTCTGTCTGACTTACTTCATTCAGTATGACAGTCTCTAAGTCCATCCATGTTGCTGCAAATGGCATTATTTCATTCTTTTTAATGGCTGAATAATATTCTATTGTATAAATGTACCACAACTTCTTTATCCATTCCTCTGTTGATGGACATTTAGGTTGCTTCCATGTCTTGGCTATTGTAAACAGTACTGCAATGAACATTGGGGTGCATTTATCCTTTCAGACCATGATTTTCTCTGAATATATGTCCAGGAGTGGGATTGCAGGATCATATGGTAGCTCTTTTTGTAGTTTTTTAAGGAACCTCCATACTGTTCTCCAGAGTGGCTGTACCAGTTTACATTCCCACCAACAGTATAGAAGGGTTCCCTTCTCTGCACACGCTCTCCAGCATTTATTGTTTGTGGATTTTCTGATGATAGCCACTTTGACTGGTGTGAGATGATATCTCATTGCAGTTGTAGTTTTGATTTGCATTTCTCTAATAATTAGCAAGGTTGAACAACTTTTCTTGTGCCTCTTGGCAATCTGTATGTCTTCTTAGGAGAAATGTCTATTTAGGTATTCTACCCATTTTTTGATTGGGTTGTTTGTTTTGATGATATTAAGCTGCATGTGCTGCTTGTAAATTTTGGAGACTACTCCCTTGTTGGTCACATCAGTTGCAAATACTTTCTCCCAATCTGTGGGTTGTCTTTTTTTTTTGTTTATGGTTTCCTTTGCTGTGCAAAAGCTTGTGAGTTTCATTAGGTCTCATTTGTTTATTTTTGTTTTTATTTTCATTACTTTAGGAGGTGGGTCAAAAAGGATCTTGCTGTGCTTTGTGGCAAAGAGTGTTCTGCCTATGTTTTCCTCTAAGAGTTTTATAGTGTCTGGTCTTACATTTAGGTCTTTAATCCATTTTGAGTTTATTTTTGTGTATGGTCTTAGGGAGTGCTGTAATTTCATTCTTTTACATGTAGCTGTCCAGTTTTCTCAACACCACTTACTGAAGAGACTGTCTTTTCTCCATTGTATGTTCTTGCCTCCTTTGTCATAGATTAGTTGACCACAGGTGCATGGGTTTATCTCTGGGCTTTCTATCCTACTTCATTTATCTATATTTCTGTTTTCGTTTCAGTACCATACTGTCTTAATTACTGTAGCTTTGTAGTGTAGTCTGAAGTTAGGGATCCTGATTCCTCCAGCATCATTTTCCTTTCTTAAGGTTCCTTTGGCTATTTGTTGTTTCTTGTGTTTCCATGCAAATTGTGAAATTTTTTGTTCTAATTCTATGAAAAATGCATTGGTAATTTCATAGGGATTACACTGAATCTGTAGATTGCATTGGGTAGTATAGTCATTTTGACAATACTGATTCTTCCAATCCAAGAACATGGTATATCTCTCCATTTGTTTGTGTAGTCTTTGATTTCTTTCATTAGTACCTTATAGTTTTCTGAGTACAGTGCTTTTGCTTGCTTAGGTAGGTTTATCCCTAGGTATTTTATTCTTTTTGTTGCAATGGTAAATGGGATTGTTTCCTTAATTTCTCTCTCTGATCTTTCATTGTTAGTGTATAGAAATGCAGAAGATTTCTGTGCATTAATTTTGTCTCCTGCAACTTTACCAAATTCATCAATTAGGTCTAGTAGTTTTCTGGTGGCATCTTTTAGGATTTTCTATGTATAGTATCATGTCACCTGCAAACAGTGACAATTTAATTTCTTCTTTTCCAATTTGGATTCCTTTTATTTATTTTTATTCTCTGACTGCTGTAGTAGGACTTCCAAAACTATGTTGAATAAAAGTGGAGAGAGTGAACATCCTTGTCTTGTTCCTAATCTTAGAGGAAATGCTTTCAGCTTTTAACTGTTGAGTATGATGCTAGCTATAAGTTTGTTATATATGACTTTTATTATGTTGCGGTATGTTCCCTCTATGTCCACTTTCTAGAGAGTTATTTTCGTAAATCTGTGTTGAATTTTGTCAAAAGCTTTTTCTGCATATATTGAGATTATCATATGGTTTTTATTCTTCAATTTGTTGATGTGGTGTATCACACTGATTGATTTCTGGATATTGAAAAATCCTTGCATCCCTGGGATAAATCCCACTTGATCATGGTGTATGATCTTTTTGATGTATTATTGAATTCAAATTGCTAGTATTTTGTTGAAGATTTTTGTGTCTATGCTCATCAGTTGTTATTGGCCTGTAATTTTCTTTTTTTGTGGTATCTTTGTCTGGTTTTGGTATCAGGATAATGGGGCCTCATAAAATGAGTTTGGGAGTTTTCCTTCCTCTGCAATTGTTTGGAACAGTTTCAGAATGATGGGTGTTAGCTTTTGTCTAAATGTTTGATCAAATTCACCTGTGAAGTCATCTGGTCCTGGACTTTTGTTTCTTGGAAGATTTTTATTCACAATTTCAATTTCATTACTTGTGATTGTTCTGTTCATACTTTCAGTTTCTTCCTGATTCAGTCTTGGGAGATTGTATCTCTCTAAGAATTTGTCCATTTCTTCCAGGTTGTCCATTTTGTTGGCATACAGTTTCTTTTAGTAGTCCCTTATGATCCTTTGTATTTGTGTGGTATAATTTGTAACTTCTCCTTTTTCATTTCTAATTTTATTGCTTTGAGTCCTCTCCCTTTTTTATCTTGATGAGTCTGGCTAAAAGTTTATCAATTTTATTTATCCTTCCAAAGAATCAGATTTTAGTTTCATAGATCTTTGCTATTGTTTTCTTTGTCTCTATTTCATATATTTTCTGCTCTGATCTTTGTGATTTCTTTTCTTCTACTAACTTTTGGTTTTGTTTGTTTTTCTTTCTCTAATTGCTTTAGGTGTAAGCTTAGGTTGTTTATTTGAGATTTTTTTGTTTCCCAAGGTAAGATTTTATTGCTATAAACTTCCCTCTTTGAACTGTTTTGCTGCATTCCATAGGTTTTGGATCATAGTGCTTTAATTTTCATTTGTCTCTAGGTAATTTTTTATTTCCTCTTTGATTTCTTTAGTGATCCATTGCTTGTTTAGTAGCATATTGTTTCGCTTCCACGTGTTTGTGTTTTTTACAATTCTTGTAGTTTATTTCTAATCTCACAGAAAAGATTAAATTTAATTAAAAGATTAAATTTATTAAATTTACGGAGTCTTGCTTTTTGGCCCAGCTTGTGGTCACTCCTGCAGAATGTTCCGTGTGCACTTGAGAAGAATGTGTACATTGCTGCTTTTGGATGGCATGCTCTATAAATATCAATTAAGTCCATCTGCACTAATGTGTCATTTAAGGCCTATGTTTCCTTATTGATTTTCTCTCTGGATGATTTGTCCTTTGAAGAAAATGGGTTGTTAAAGTTCCCCACTATTATTCTGTTATTGTCAATTTCTCTCTTTATGACTGTTAGTATTTGCCTTATATACTGAGGTGCTTCTATGATGGGTGCATATATATTTCCAATTATTATATCTTCTTCATGGATTGATCCCTTGATCATTTTGCAGTATCCTTCTTTGTCACTTATAAGAGTCTTTATTTTAACATCTATTTTGTCTGATATGAGCATTGCTACTCCAGCTTTCTTTTGATTTCTATTTGCATGGAATATCTTTTCTGATCCCCTCACTTTCAGTCTGTTTGTGTCCCTAGGTCTGAAGTGGGTCTTCTGTAGACAGAATATATAGTGTCTTTTTTTTTATCCATTCAACGAGCCTATGTCTTTTGGTTGGAACATTTAATCTATTTATCAGTAAATTTAAGGTAATTATCAATATGTACATTCTTTTTGACTTTTCTTAATAGTTTCGGTTCTGTTTTTATAGGTCTTTTTTCTTCCCTTCCTCTTTTGTTCTCTTCTCTTGTGGTTTGATGACCATCTTTAGTGTTTGTGTTTGGGTTGCTTTTTCTTTTTTGTGTGTGTATTTATTGTAGATTTTCAGTTTGCTGGTCTGGCAAGGTTTTGATATAGCAATCTATTTAAGTACAAGTTTGTTTTAAGTTTCTGGTCTCTTTCCCGCCTAGAGAAGTTTCTTAAGCATTTTTTGAAAACCTCGTCTTGTGGTGCTGAATTCTTAGCTTTTGCTTGTCTGTAAAGCTTTTGATTTCTCTGTCAAATCTGAATGAATGCCTTGCTGGGTAGAGTATTCTTGGTTGTAGGTTCTTCTCTTTCATCCCTTGCAATATATCATGTCAATCCCTTCCGGTCTGCAGATTTGCTGCTGAGAAATCAACTGATAACTTTATGGGAGTTCCCTTGCATGTTATTTGTTGTTTTCCCTTGGTGCTTTAAATTATTTTTCTTTTTCTTTAAATTTTGTCAGTTTGATTACTATGTGTCTCAGCATGTTCCTCCTTGGGTTTATCCTGCCTGGGACTCTCTGCACTTCCTGGACTAGGGGGGCTAAGTTGACTGCTTCTTTTCCCATGTTAGGGAAGTTTTCAGCTATTATCTTTTCAAATATTTTCTCAGGTGCTTTCTCTCTCTCTTCTCCTTCTCGGACCCCTATAATGTGAATGTTGGTGGTTTTAATGTTGTCCAAAAATACTGTCTTCATTTCTTTTCATTCCTTTTTTCTTTATTTTCTTCCATGGCAGTGACTTCCACTATTCACTCTTTCACATCACTCACCTGTTCTTCTGCCTCAGTTATTCTGCTATTGATTCCTTCTAGTGTATTTTTCATTTCAGTTATCAAGGGTTCATTTCAGCTTGCTTTTTCTTTAGTTCTTCTAGGTTTTGTTAAACATTTCTTTCATCTTCTCAAACTACATTATTTATCTGACATTCTAGATCATCTTCACTTATCATTATTCT
Organism: Lipotes vexillifer; assembly: GCF_000442215.2. Taxonomy (NCBI): domain Eukaryota; kingdom Metazoa; phylum Chordata; class Mammalia; order Artiodactyla; family Lipotidae; genus Lipotes; species Lipotes vexillifer. Next base: position 996,625 of record NW_006783733.1, on the reverse strand, counting down.
GAATTCTTTTTCTGGAATGTTGCCTATCTCCACTTCACTTAGGTGTTTTTCTGGGGTTTTATCTTGTTCCTTCACCTGGAACATAATCCTCTGCCATTTCATTTTGTCTAACTTTCTGTGATTGTGGTTTTCATTCTGTAGACTGCAGGACTGTGGTTCTTCATCCATCTTCTGTCTACCCTCTGGTGGATGAGGCTATCTAAGAGGCTTGTGCATGTTCCTGATGGGAGGGACTGGTGGTGGGCAGGTCAGTCCTCAGTAAAACTTTTATCCACTTGTCTGCTGGTGGGTGGTGCCATGTTCTCTCTTTGTTGGTTGTTTGGCCTGAGGGGACCTAGCACTGGAGTCTACAGTCTGTTTGGTGGGGCTAATGACAGTCTCTGGGAAGGCTCACACCAATAAGTACTTCCCAGAACTGCTGCTGCTAATGTCTTTGTACCCTCAGTGAGCCACAGCAGCCTCCACCTCTGCAGGAGACCCTCCAATACTATCAGGTAGGTCTGGCCCAGTCTCTTATGGGGTCACTGCTTTTTTCCCCTGGGTCCTGGTATGCACAAGACTTGTGTGTACCCTCCAAAGGCATAATTTCTGTTTCCTTCAGTCCTGTGGAGGTCCTGCAATAAAATCCACTGACCTTCAAAGCCAGATTCTCTGGATATTCCTCCTCCCATTGCTGGACCCACAGGCTCAGGCTGGGAAGCCTGATGTGGGGTTCAGAACTTTCACTCCAGTGGGAGAACTTCTGTAATATAGTATGTCCCCTGCATATGAATGGGTTCTGTTCTGAGACCGTGTCCATAAGTTCAATTTATTCATACAACCAGCAAAGTTAGCCTAGGTACCCAACTAACAATTGTCTATATAGTACTGTACTGTAATAGGTTTATGATACTTTTCACACAAATAATACATAAAAAGCAAACACAAAAATAAAGAAAACATTTTTAATCTTACAGTACAGTACCTTGAAAAGTACAGTAGTACAGTACAACAACTGGCATACAGGTGCTGGTATCGAGTGAACAGGCAATAAGAGTTACTGACTGAAGGAGGGAGAGGAGCTGGGAGATGGTAGAGCTGAAGGATCATCAGCAATAGGAGATGGAGGGCAAGCTGCAATTTCATTCATGCCTGACACTGATGGTATAGGTTCTGGTTCTTTGCTGGATTCAATTCTATTTACCCTTTTGAAAAAACAATCCAGTGATGTCTGGGAAGTAGCTCTTATTTTTCTTGTCATAGATGACATGGTAACACTGGATTGCATTCTAAATGGCTGCTGCAACCTTTGTGTTCCATTCTACATTTGGGTCCTGTGCCTCAAAAACTAACAGTATCTCCTCAAATAAAGAAAATCCCCTTGCCATTTCCTGTATTGTGAATCTCTTCCATTCTTCAGTTACTTCTTCCTCTGTCTCTCTTCCTCCTTTCTCTGGGCCTCCAATTCCTGGCTCTTCTTATCAGTACCAGCTATATCACTGCTGCTATTATGCTTGCTTCTGGACATCCTGGCCTTGAAATAAAGACACTGCACTACTGTATTCTATGAAATACTGTTCAGCAATGTACACAAAAGCACAACCACTTGCAGAGGATGCGTGAACGTGACAATGTACTCAAGACGTGTGAACTAACTTATGTGAGTGGACATGCTAATGCACGTTTGCATCTTTGAAAGTTTGCCCCCTGAATGTTAATATATAGGATACTTACTCTACAATTGCTTTCCAGTTTGTGAGCCATCCACCTGGCATATATGGGATTTGATTTTATTGTGATTGTGCCCCTCCTACCATCTCATTTTGGCTTCTCGTTTGTCTTTGGATGTAGGATATCTTTTTTGGTAGGTTCCAAGGTTTTTTGTCAATGATTGTTCAGCAGTTAGTTGTGATTATGGTGTTCTTGTAAGAAGGGGTGAGTGCATGTCCTTCTACTCCACCATCTTAAGCTAATTCAAGAGACTGTATTTTCCCCATTGTATATTCTTGTCTCCTTTGTCATGGATTAGGTGACCATAGGTGCTTGGGTTTCTCTCTAGACTTTCTATCCTGTTCCATTGATCTATATTTCTGTTTTTGTGCCAGTACCATAGTGTTTTGACTACTGTAGGCTTGTAGTATAATATGAAGTCAGGGAGCCTGATTCCTACAGCTCCGTTTTTTTTTTCTCAAGATTGCTTTTACTATTCAGAGTATTTTGCATTTCCATACAAATTGTAAAATTGTTTGCTCTAATTCTGTGAAAAAGGGCATTGGTAATTTGATAAGGATGGCATTGAATCTGTAGATATCTTTGGGTAGTATAGTCATTTTCATAAGGAAAGCATACAGATGGCCAAAAAGAAGATGAAAAGATGTTCAACATCACTAATTATTAGAGAAATGCAAATCAAAGTACAATGAGTTATCACCTCACACCAGTCAGAATGGCCATTATCAAAAAACCTACAAACGATAAATGCTGAAGAAGGTGTGGAGAAAAGGGAACCCTCCTACATTGTTGGTGGGAATGTAACTTGGCATAACCACTATAGAGAACTCTATGGTGGTTCCTTAAAAAACTAAAAATAGAACTATTATATGGCCCAGCAATCCCACTCCTAGGCATATACCCAGAGAAAGCTATAATTCAAAAAGATACATGTGCCTCAATGTTCACTGCAACACTATTTACAATAGCCAGGACATGGAAGCAACCTAAATGTCCATCAGCAGAGGAATGGATAAAAAAAATGTGGTACATATATACAATGGAATATTACTCAGCCATAAAAAAGAACAAAATAATGCCATTTGCAGCAACACCTATGACCCTCTACATTGTCATATTGGGTGAAGTAAGTCACACAAAGACCAATATCATATGATATCACTTATACGTGGAATCTAAAAATGGGTAGAAATGAACTTATTTACAAAACAGAAGTAGAGTCACAGATGTATAAAATAAACTTAATTTTACCAGGGAATTATAGGGGGAGGGGTAAATTGGGAGGTTGGGATTGGCATATACATACTACTATATATAAAACAGATAACTAATTAGGACCTACAGTATAGCACAAGGAACTCTACTCAATACTCTGTAATGACCAATACATGAAAAGGATGTAACAAAGGAGTGGATGTATGTATATGGATAACTGATTCACTTTGTTGTACACTGAAACTAACACAACATGGTAAATCAACTGTACTTCAACAACAACAACAAAAAATACATAAGTGGGGGAAATTAACATGTTAGTAATATATGGTAATGCTTTGGGAAAGGATTTCATGCTTATTTGAGAACCAACTGTGTACTTGCTGAGGAACACTTTGTAGCTATTGCACTTCTCATTCATTGGGCTAAGAAATATTGATTATGAATATGGATTGTTAGATGTGATGATTTAAAGAAAAACATGAATGCTTATAGTCAGAAAATGAAAATAGTAATATCTGAAACTGTTCTATACTGATAACAAAAAGGGAATTACATAATAACATATTAAGCATGTTTTGAGAGCCAAGATAGAACTCCAAAGAAAACTGTATGTTAAACAAACAAACAGAAACAATCTGGCAACTCAGAAGCCCGGGAGTACAGAGGAAGTGGGTAGGATGGCCTCATGCACAGACAGGATGGTAGAACTTCCAATCTGGGCAGATGGTCAGAGAATAAAATATCAAAACTGCAGACTTTTTAATTTCCACTACACAGCCATCCATGTGAGGGCTTAAAATATTTACTCACCCAAGATGAAGCAACTTTGTAGTTAACTTCAATTCAACCTTGTTGTTTGAGAACATACTGTAGCAACATGTAAGTACTGTTGCTGCAAAATCTGTCTAATGAGAAGTTATATTCTCTTATCCCTTTCAATATCCCCTCTATTTTCTTGATTGAAGTAGAGCAATATAGGAAGAAAGCAATCCAAAAGTCATTTACAGAAGCCACAGGATTATAACTCTCATCACAGTTTCATTCCTAAGTATCCATGGTGTATAAGACTTTGAAGTTCAAATACAAAAGACCTTAAAAAAAAAAAAAGGCAATCAAACTCAAATATGCAACACCAAGGTTTGATTTGCATCCTAAGTGTCTTTTCTTTTTGTATTCATAGAAATTATATATCAATCTTTTGTTTTAGCTTCTCAGTCACCAAGGCAAAGAAACAAGCCTAACAATTATGCTATAAAATAGAAACTAATATTTTCTCAAGTTAAGCACAGTTTACTGATATTAACATTTGAGAGGAATATTTTTGAGTATTTGAATACTTGTAAGACACAATGATGTACTTCAGACATCCTCACTAATGTATCAAAAGTAGATATAATAATGAACCACAGAACTTTTTCTTCTGTTGGCTGATTCAAGTTCAAAAGATAATGTCCAGAAACATGTTATTAATAATTTCATGTATTAAACAATAGGATAATAAAATCCTTGGATCAAACTCTTTTGGGTTCAGTGTACATTTAATTTGAAGACATTGTTATCTATGCTGAACTCAAGAGTACACACTCCATTTAAAGGTGTTCTAAAGTATTAAATTCTGTAGTGGCCAAATGAACATATTTGTGATAGGTCTGATATACAGGTTGCCAAATTATGTTACCTAGAGTAGATGTTTGGATAACTTGTATAACTATGAGTTGATTCTTTTTGATTTTTTTTGTTTTTCTCATAACCAAAATTTGAGTATTGAGTGACAGTCTGTTTTAGATTAAACTCTATAGCAAGTACTGGAAGTGGGAAAAAATTCTATGTAGTTGATTAGGGACGTAATTACAAACTATGATACACTGAAAATAAGGGGTGACACTCTTTAAAGTCTTTAAAGTCAAGGAATTTAAACACCTGTGCATGGATGTGGGTCAAGGGAATATTCAGAAAAAGTCAAGATTTTTACTCAGCAAACAATTCCTTGTTCTTCCAAATGATGGATATGTAAGGATAGTAGATTTAAAACAATTTAAGTAAATGAGAACTATTGACATTTTTGGTTCTGGCCTGACTCCCAGTGGACTTTCCTAAAGAAAATGAGTTACAGATATAACGGGAAAATGATGGTCTTTGCTTTCACGACTACTTTCTTACTGACCCACAGATATTTCCTTAACTTTTCTGACAATGAACCCAAGAACTCTGAGGTATGTTTAGTACTCAAAAAGCATAATCAGTGCTTTTCTTGTGGCTAGAATGCATGTAAGACATTGTTTATTAATTAATAAGCTCTAAGATTATAGAATTTCCCAAGTATATATTATCATTGTTTTCTAAAATTGGTTTGCTATAATTTTCACATGACAATCAGG
>NW_006783733.1:927516-991309 GCF_000442215.2 Lipotes vexillifer | reverse complement strand
CAGATGAGAGTGAGAGAGAAAAGAGAGAGACAGACAGAGAGAGAGAGAGGGAGGATACCAGAGTGCCAGTAATGTGTATATTAGATTAAGGAATAATTTGATAGCAGCAAAAGTCTAAATTACAGTAAAAATAAATTTCTTTTGGTAATTGTTAGAAAGATACGTAAATCTATTAAATTTAATAAAATGATGTAAACCAAAATTTCCTTAACTCTCCTGCCCTTTTTGAAGCACTGAAAAAACCCTAGGAATGTATTTATATAAATAAATTATTGAGGAAAAAAATAGATTCCATATCATTTATATAATTAATCTGCTCTCAAAGAGATAGAGCATAACTCCCTGCTCCATAAGTGTGGCTGTTCATAGGGCCTTCCTTCCAGAGAACATGGTATGGAAAAGTGGGTGAAAGAGTTATTTTATAGTCAGAAACCTGACAAAAAATACTTTTACCAAGTAATCAAAATTGACATAAACAGTGATGTCATGTTGATAATTTGCACCCTTGATATGATGTGATGAGACCAAAAGTCTTTATTCCCAGTGTAATCATAATTAGACAAATCCCATTTGAGGGACAGTCTACAAAATACTTAACTAATACTTTCAAAACTGTCAAAGTCCTTAAAAACAAGAAAAGTCTGAGAAAATGTCACAGCCAAGGGTTGCCTAAGGAGATATAATGACTAAATGAAATGTTGTATTGTACATGGGATCTTGGAACAGAAAAAAGAATAATAGGTAAAAAAGTAAGGGTATATGAGTAAAGTTTGAACTTTGGTTAATAATAATATAACAATGTTGTTCATTAATTTAACATGTGGATCATGCATTGTTAACTAGGAAAAACAGGTCTGTGCTATATGAAAAATCTCTCGGCTATCTTTGCAGGTTTTCTGTAAATCTAAAGTATTTTATTTCAATCTTTTTATGTGCATATATATAAAATAGATGTGTATAAATAAATAATATTTTATAAAAGTTTGGTCCTATTACCTATGTTTTATCTTTTTTAATACAGTGTGAACATTTTTCCACTTGAGTCAGTATTCTTTGAAAACACTTTTTTTCATAGAAAGGCATTTCATTTTAAATACAGCAGTGTGTATTTGTCAATATAATATACCAATATTTTAATAGTGGTTATACTAGGTGGTGACATTATAGGTAATTTAGTTTATCTTTTATACTTGTACCAGTACTAAGCTAAGTGATAGGGATTTAGAGTTGATCAAAACTCAATACCTGCTCTACAAGTGCTCATAGTAAGAAGCAGTGTAGTAAGATACAGGTTTTGAAGCTAGCTTTAGATTTGAGTTCTATGCTATCATTTACCAGCTCTTTAATTCTACAAATGTCTCATTTTCTGTAAAATGGAGATTTTACACATTTAATATCATTTCAATAAACTCAATTTCAACAAATAAATAAATGAAATATTTTAAGAAAAAGTTTATTTTTAAACCCCTACAAATTACTAAAATATCAGATTTTTACTTTGTTTTAATTCTAATGTATCATATTATTTTTCTTTATTTCCATTAAAGATAGAGATAGATAGGTAGGTAGAGAGATAAATATATATAGCGAATACTTAATTTACTTTATGGGTTTTATGGGTAGTTCTTGCACTTATCTGGTAAAATGCATTATCTTTTCAATATAACTGAATTTATACATAATATATGGTTATACAGCATAGGTGTTAATAGAATACAACTTATCTATTAAAATATGAACAGCACAGATTCATATTTTTCTATAATCTTTGTGATTTTCTTCCAATTATATTTTACATATTTTCATTCAAATATAGTTTAAATTTAACTATATTCTCTTGTAGGAAATCAGAGTTTGAGTCCACTGATACGTGTTTGGAATACTCAGTAACTTTGTCATTTACTTAAGGTGAGACTGCAGATAATGTAGCACACATTAGAGGTACCATATTCAAAAGTCAATCTCTTCTTATTCCCCCAGTTAACTTAAGGGAGAGTGACTCATTTCTATCAATGTAATTCGTGCAGGGTCAAAATCAGTTATTGGGGTTTTACCCCATTGCTAATTATTGGGTTAAGGCATAATCATGTCATAAATTTTTTTGCCAAGGCAACATAAAGAAAGAGTTCTGGGGAACTTTTAGTAAAGATTTCTTCACTGATGCAACAGAAATGTATCAATTCATTAAGGAATACTCTCTCTACTGATGGGTGTTTTCCTGTCTGAATTTGAAGCTTGAAACTATGGCAACCATGAGGGAAAAAGCAAGGCTCTTGAAAGGATGGATGTTTCCTAAAGATGTGTTGAGCCCTTCAGTTAATCAGTTCTGGGGACAACCAGCCTCATCCTCTGGACTTGTCAAGAAACATTATAAATATTTTCTTATTATTTTAGAAAAATTTCTCAGGGTTTTCTTTTACTATAGTCATAGCTCCTTAGTTATCTAAAATGTCATTGGATATTTTAAAGCCAATTTTCAATGTCACCTAAAGTAAAATCATAGATTTTCCCTCTCAGTAAGTCTAAAGCCATTTGTGAACATTAATGCCTTGAAAGTTAACTTTGAGTGGATGTATAGAATTACTTTTTTTTTTCCCATTAACTGTAGTCATATATTTTTTTAGGATTATTTTAAGTCAAATACTTAGCAGATTTTTGCCTTTTTACCATCTTAATCTGCCAGAGAAATAACCAGGTTATAGATACAAAGAATATATCATGTATGAGGTAGCTCAATTTGTGTATATTCAAGCTCAACACTAACTAATATTCCATTTGTGCCTTCTGGCTTTTACAAATGGATCCTTTCATTGGATATATTCCAAGTTGAAAAAATAGCACAAACAATGCTCATATCCTCCAAATTCACATCCAAAATTACCACTAAGTAACTTTTAAAAATTAGTCTATAGATAACCTGTGAAAATTTAGTTTCTCTCTCTCTCTCTCTCTTTTTCTGTTTAAACAGGAAAGGATGGTGAGATGTCCTGCTGACATTTTACCTAAATTATTATAAAGTACAATATTAGATCCAGTATTTGAATTTGGACTGAATAATTATTTGTTCTTATATATCCTATAGCTTATTTCACTGCATAATATATATGAATCATAATACCTATGAACCATTGTATAATATCTATGAATCACTTTGATTGGGAAAATAAATATACTAACGTGCACACACACACACACACACACACACCATTTTACATGTTAGGTTTACACTTATAAGATTATTTTTAAAATACTTCGATCAAGTATTTTAAATTGGTAATAGTATATATGAAGTTTCCATGACAATAATAATGTGTTCTGTACATTGTAAACTTAAGAAAAAATGTACACATAACCACAATTTCTCTAAATTATAATATTCTATCTTTGTGATTTTGTTAGTGAAGTTTGAATTAAAGCCCTCAGAAAATATTTATAGGTACAAGTCAATTCAAATCATCTTTGTTAACATTTGAGTATTTTTTAAAAGATTCATTGATGAATATTTACATTCGATGAGCTATACATATATAAGGTATACAATTTGATGTTTTGACATGTGTATACATACATAAAATCATTACCATAGTCAGGATAATGAATATATCTGTCATCTCTTTCTATGATCCATCTTGTTGCCTCTCCTCACCCCTAACCCATGCTCAGGTACAGATGATCTGATTTATGTCACTCACAATAGATAAGTTTGGATGTTTAAGAATTTTAATTAAATTGGATGATAGAGTTATCTTCATCTGATTTCTTACATTCAGCATAATTTTACACTCAGCATAAGTAACCATGATGTTGCACATATCAATAGTTCTTTCTAATTTATTCCAGTAAATGGATAGGCTACAAGTTTTTCATCCATTCACTTGCTGATGAATGTCTGGGTTGTTTTCAGGGTTTTGGTCATTACAAAATAAATCTGCTATAAACATTCATGTAGAAGGATTTATATTGACACATTCTTTTATTTCTCTTGGGTAAATACTTAGGAGTGAAATGGCTGAGTCATTTGAAAGATGAAATTGTAAAAATGTTTTCCAAAATGGTTATACCATTTCACATTTCCACCAGCTGTTCTAATGTATGTGTAGTGGTATGTCATTGTGCTTTTTATCTTGCATTCTCCTAAACAGTAATGTTGTTGAGCACTTTACATTCATGTATCTTCTTTTGTGGAATGTCTGCTTAGATCACTTGTCCATTAAATTTTTTTTATTATTGAGTTTGAGTGTTCTTTATGTATTTTGGATACAAGTACTTTATCAGATATATGATTTTGCACACATTTTTTCCCATTCATGGTTCAACTTTTTGTTCCTTTACTATTGTCACTTGTAGTGATTTTTATAAAGTCCAATTTACCAAGTTTTCTTGTGGATTATGCTTTCTGATGTTTTATCTAAGAAATCATTAACTAAGTTAATGTTTAAGTTAAAAGTCACAGTATTTCTCCCATGTTTTCTTAGAGAAGATTTGTAGTTTTAAGTTTTAAATTTAGGACTATGATCAATTTTGAGTAAATTTTATATATTTTGTGGGGTACAGATTAAAACACAAGTTTTTGTACATGCCTACCTGCTTGTACCCATTATTCAAAGACTGTCCTTTCTCAGTTGAATTTTTTTGAGCCTTTGAAAAACTTTCTAGAACCTATTTTTTTCCATTGATCTATTGTCTATATTTAGACCAACAGCAATCAATTTTAATTACCATATCTTTGTAAAAAGTCTTAAAATCTGGTAGTGACATTACTCCTACTTTGTCCTTTCTCAAAATTGTTTTGGTTTTTCTAGGTCATTGCATTTACATAGGAACTTTAGATCAGTTTTGAAATTTCTACAAAAAGTATGCTGGGATTTTAAATATGATTATAATAAATCTATAGATTAATTTGGGGTCAGTTGAAATCTTAGCAATGTTGTATCTTCCAGCCCATGGGCACAGTATATCTCAAATATCACCCACCACCCCAACTATTCTAATTAGAATGCTGTGTTGAGACATCCCCAAGACTAACCCTCCAGGTTGGATGATTCATGAGAGAGTGGCTCACAAGTCTCAGCATACAGACAAACCAATGGCTCTGATTTGTTATATCAAAAGGGTTCAAAGCATAATGAGGATAGGGAAATGGTACACAGGGCATAGTCCTTGGGAAACCAGGAGAAAACTTCCAAGGTCAGCATTCCAAGTGGAATAGCACAGGAGGCATTTAATTTCCTTTCCAAAGAGTTGTGATGAAACCTGTGAGTTGCTGTCAACAGGGAGATTCATTAGAGACTTGGAGTCCCAAGTTTTTGTTGAGGGCTAATCACATAGGCAACCTCTGCTTAATATATACCAAAATTCAAGACCCCCGGAAGGAAAGCAGTTGTTAAGCATAAACCATAATGCTTACACAAACAGTTTAGGTACAGTGAGCCATTTATATTACTTAATGGTGGGAACCCTCTTGAAATCTAAGTTTTCAGGCACTAGTCAAGGGCAAATCTTGCAAGCAGGCCTTTTCAAGGAGAGCAGTTCAGGCCTGCTATGTTAATTCTTTTCTGCACAGTTGCTATTGAGAATAACTAATCAATTAAAATTAAAGAAAATCACTCTCCCACTGTTCTGAAATCACAACAAAAATGGAATCTATAAAAACCATACCAACAGAAACCATATCCTTTATTAACTGATTTTCATATAATCTATGCTAAAAAGCATACAAATATCTTCTTGATAATCTTACTGAAAACTTTTAGGTAAAATTCCTCCAAAGGTCTTAAATCATGACATTTTAAATATATATATATATATATAAAATCTCCACGACTCAATGATAGTGAAATATTGTTCCAGCCTCACCTTTATATATATATATATATATATATATATATATATATATATATATATATATAATTGTTATGCTTATAATCAATTGTAACTAATAACAGATTTTATAGTATTCATGTTAGCTCCTCTATATTTTATATTTTTTTATTTTTATAAGTATAGGTATGCATTTTGTAAATCAGCTAAAGTTTATATAAAATACAGGTTTCCACAATTTGTAGAATACTTTATTTTGATGTTTACTATAATATTCATAAACTTTAACATATATATCTGTAATTGCACTAATATAATTAGTCTTAAAATCATTTAAACTGGTATGAATCCTTCAACTGCAGATGAAGATTTTGTTTGACATTATTATTGAATGACAAAGTTATTGATAATGTGAAACATAAACACCTCAGATAATTTTATTACTATTGGCAAATATCTCCTTTGTCAAATTGATCATGATACTCAATGTTCTACTAGTTGATAATATCTGAACAGGGTCCTTGTGCATTTTTTAGAATCTTGAAAGTTTAATAACTTTTATTATTGGTAATGTCTCTCTTTTATACCAAACTAAACTTTAGATAGCTAATTTAATTGGAAATTAATATGTAATAAAAAGTTTTAATTTCCTTTCAATTTATTGCATCCACTTTACCTTTCTTTTTTCTTCATCAAATCCCCTGTGATACTTTGAAATATGCTTTAGATTCCTTTGCTCTCTTATTCTTTCAATGAAACTCATAAATAAAACATAATGCTCTTCATCTGTTAAACATGTTAAGTTATGGGTGAAATGTCATGTTTGAAAGCAAAGTTATCCCTCACCCAACAGATTACTTATTAAGTATAAATGGAAGAGTTTCTTTAAAATGAAGATATCTGGCAGACAGTATTTTAAACAAGATACCAAATTTAACACCATCAACAGTGGGATATACTGACATTATGCACTTCTCTATATATAAGCACTGAAAAGGGTACAACATCACCTGTACAGTCTTCCTGCCAAAAAGTTTTCAGTTAAATCTAATCATGGGGAAAAAATATGACTAACCTAAATTGAGGAATTCTACAAAGCATCTGGTCTGAACTCTTCAGTAACGTAAATGTGAATGACAAAATAGTTGGGAAACTGTTCTAGATTAAAGAAAACTAAAGGGACATAACAAGTTAATGCAATGAGACTTAATTAGATTCTGAATTTAAAAATAAAATCTTTGAAGCATCTTATTTGAACATTTGGGGAAATTTACATTATAGCAAATACTATTGTATCAATTTCGTGAGTGTAAAGAATTACATTCATGAGTGGCTATGTAGGAGAAAGCTCTGTTCTTAGAGACACACTGAAGTATTCAGGGGTGAAATACATGTTGATTAGAAGTACCATCAAATTATTCAGCAACTACAGCATAAACACACACACATATAGATAAATATATCAAAATGTTAACACTTGGTGAAGTTAAGTGAAAGGTTTTTAAGTGCTTATTGTATTATTCTTGCAAATTATTGTAAGTTTTAAAAAATCCAGAACAAAAACTTTGGTGTGGGAAAAAATAAAGGCATTCTGTTTATGAGACTTTTCTTAATAAATATTCTGTCATTGAAAGTTGAATTTTTGAAAGTAGACAACTTCTCTTACATGTCATAAAAATAAATGCTAATGATGGAAAAAGGAGAGATCTAAGAAAAAATTACAGTAGCATCACAAATTTAGAAAATATATTTCAGCTGGCAAGAATATCCTTCTAAATTACATGACAACATATTAATAATAAAGGATAATCAGTTATTTTTCCCTATGGTTTTACACTTGAGTTTCAAACTTAGACACTTGGGACTGCATTCAAGTACATACACAAGTATAAACTTGAGTTTATTTTGGGAGTATTATTAGTTTAAACATTGCATATTGCTGTTTGAAGCTCATAGCTCTGGGCATGGATTCAGAGCTCAGGCTCCTTGCTCCCCGTGTAGCCTCTATCCACTAGGGTTTTTATTCTGTGTTCAGTTAGCTGGTAGAAGAGCAAGAGTAGGGATGAAGCACACTCACATCATAAATGCCTCAGTGTGGTAGCAACACACATCCACTGACATGTGTCATGGCAGTATGTGGCCTGACCCTGTGTTCAGGAAAAATGAGTGGAGATATTTCTAGTGAAGGTAGCCATCTGTGTCACAAAAATTAAGATGCAATCAACCATTTCTGAGAATGTATGACCTAGAAAACCTCACCCAATAGTGATAGAAAATCTGAATGGAACTATACCTATTAAAGATGTGTTGAATTGCTAGATGAAATATAACCTAAATAGTTCAGCCTAGAAGTTTTCACAGATTAGATTTATAAACAGTCCAGGAATAGCTCCATTATTTAATAAGTTATTCCAGTAGTTAGAACAAAGGGGAAACGCTAAAGAGCTTAATTTTTGAAGTTAACTGACTAAAAAGAAAGAAAAATTATAGGAAATTATAATCATAGACACAATGAGTTAAATACAATATTAGCAACATACAACACAGATATTTATAGATACATATACATGTGTTCATTATCCATACATAGGTATTTCATATTCTTATACATATATATTGTCAGAAGATGTTAGTGCATTTTTGCTCTCCTAAGCTTGTAGTCGTGTGTTGTGAAATATTTCTATTTTTTTCTTTCCTAATCCACAACCAAAGGAACAACCATAATTCCTGTTCAATAAGATACAGATATTTTAGTTGAAGCTGCATTTGTATGTACTACATGATTCTGAACATTACACAAACTAAGAAATGCAAGATATTGAAAACAATTGCTGGCTTTTCATGAGTTATATTTATTTGGATTATCTATTTAGGTTCAGATCATTTCTAGAAAATTGGACTAATGTTTTGAGTAATAGAATGGTACATGTTATTTCATGTTTTGAACAGTTTCATAATTCTTTTCACTTAATATTTAGGTTGCTTGGAATTAAAGGAAGAAACCATTGAAAACCTTCTTGCTGCAGCTTCCCTTCTTCAGCTTCCACAAGTAGTAGAAGTGTGCTGTCATTTCCTCATGAAGCTCTTGCATCCATCTAACTGTTTAGGAATCCGAGCATTTGCAGATGCTCAAGGATGCATTGAATTAATGAAGGTGGCCCACAGCTACACAATGGTAAGGAAATTTAATTTTTAAATAAAAGAGACATAGCTGTATTATCAGAGGTTAAAATAATTACTGTTGTTGTGTTGAAAATCTTTTTAAAGTTTAAAATTAGTTTTGCATCTTTGGCACATTTTTATCATGGGACACAATGTACCATATAATATTTAATCATCTCAAAGTAAAAAATGACATCACACAATGGACTTTATTATTGTTATAGTTTTATTTACATTTTATAGGCAATATAGATATAGATATTGACTACTCGGGATTTTAAATAGCGCTTAAGAGATTTTTTTCTTAATTGCTCCTGGCATATCTATCTTTTTGCATCCACTTCCACAGCTGCCCTATTTTTTCCCTTTTCTTTCCAGTTAAGAGCTAGAAGTTTATGCCACAAAAGTTTTTTCCTTGAATTTTTCTAACAACCTCTCTGCCATGGACTGAGTTCTATCAACCAAAATTCAATGTTGAAGTCCTACTGCAAATGTTATTTGGCGATGGGGACTTTGGAGGTAATTAGGTTTAGGTGAAGTCATCATAGTTGGTCCCTCATGATATTAGTGCACTTATAAGAAGAGACACTGGAGAGTATGCTTCCTTTCTTCCACTACCATGTGAGGACACAGTGAGAAGATAGACATCTGCCAGTTAAGAATAGAGCCTTTACCAGGGAACCCAATCAGCCTATACCTTAAATGTTGTACTTCTCAGCCTTCAGCACTATGAGAAATAAACTCCTGTTGTTTAAGCCACACAGTCTATGGTATTTTGTTATGGCAGCTCCAGCTATTTAATACACTTTTTATCATAGCATGATATGTTAGGTATGGATTTGCCTGTATGATTTGTGGAGAAAAAAATCATATCTATACTGTATATTTAAAGTACTTATTGTTATATTGAATATTGGATTTCAGAACTCCTGGGTACTACTATACTAAGGGAAAATATTTAGATATATAGATCAACTGATCTATTATTTTTTAATTTGACTTTCTGTACCATTTTCATAAAGAGTTTAAACTGACTGAATATCAATCAGTTAATAGTCTTAAAATACTATAAGCCTATTTCATATTTTTCTCTTTAATTTTTTGCTATATATACACAACTATGTATATGTGTAGGTATTTTAACAGCTTTATAAAAGATATTAAAAGTCATTTGAATTTTAGACTTTAAGTATGTGTACTTCGTAGTGTGTTTCTTTTAATGTTATCTCCATTCTAGAATCGAGTAATCAGTTACAACAATTTCACACCCATCATTTCATACCCTAGAAATAATCATTCTAAAATCATTTAATACAGTACCTGGAATGTAGCCATCTCTATATAAAATGTTAGCCATTTTTGCTATTGTTATTATTATTAACATTATTAATGATTTGATTTTTATTATTGAAACAACTAATTGTAAAGTATAGAAATTTCTCTCTTCACCTCAAGGGAAGAATTTATATGAAATAAATCTCATTACGTTTTATAGTTGTTATTTATTTAAAAGTTCTTATTTTGAGCTTTAACACCTTTTCAAATTACTAAAGACAGTCAGCCATTTAAAAGTCTTCTCATTGTTATTCTTAGACAGAATCTCAATATTATTTTAATTTTCTTCTTTAATCTGTTAAGCAGATTAGTAAATTAAATGAAAATGTAGAAATAAAAGGAAGGAGATACATGTTTTGTAATTCTATTTTCAAATTCTTTTTTCAAAATATTCCATGACAGGGCACAGTACTACTATTGAAATTATATGAACCGTATAAAATCAATGTAAACAAATACTTCATCAACCAAAATAGCAAAGTCTAACTGCAGTCATTTAATTATGCACATTTCATTACTCTTAGGAGTTCCTGGCTTAGCTAAGCCAAAGAACAATATGCCTCCATATCCAGAGGGATAATGGTTCCTTCTGGTCTAGTTCTGAATTATTAATTTAATAATAAAAACGTTTTTCTTGCAGCTGCTTGGACTGATCTGCAATTTATCACACAATAGTAACAATATATTTTTAAACACATTAAAATTTATATTCTGTAGTAAAATATATGTAAAACAGAAACATATAAGAGTTCTAGCTAAGACACTCAACATCTTAAATAACTATTTTAATTTATTTTTGAGACTATGAATTGATCACATGTTGTGTCATGTCTGTTGAAATTAAAAAGGTTTCAAATTCTTTTGGAGACGTGAAGCTCCAGTGTTTTCCCGATGCTCCTGGGTTACTATTTTAATGAAGAAAATTTACTGACCAGTTGTCTTCCTAGATTGTTATTTTCTCTCAGTTCTAACACTTTACAGTGAGTGTTTGTATCTGGTATTATAATTTCTCACCACATATTTGCTTCTGATCCGTGTTTAATCCTGCATATCTCCTCATCTAATCTACTTAATTTGTGCTTTTTGAACAAATTTATTATGTTATTTTTTTCTTCTTCTTAACTACTTCAGTAACAAATCATCTCAGATTTCCTACTACCTCTGGTACTGAATTAATTTATTTATTGGGTCTAAATATGCATTCTTTGCTTATTTCATAAGTAACATTCTTTTCTAATTTTCAATTTCCTTGTCAAAATGTTTTAGATATGAACTTTATCTTCAACATCCAGATCTTAACTTGCTGTCTGTATGCCTTTGCTTTTTACATGTTTTGATATGTTTCCTTTGGAAATTTCACATATTTATTTGGCTTCAGCTATTGATTTTGTGTGATGATTCCAAAATTGATTCAGGGAAGGTGACCCTGCTTAGCAGTGGTTCATGTGCAAAATACTGGAAAGTTCTGATTGCAAGCTCAATACTAGGCAGAAGTGTGAAATATATTCTAAAACATTAATTTAAACTTTGGCTGTGTGAATATACAGATAGCAACAAAATAATTGAAGGAAATAGTTCTCTATTAGTCAGAGTTCATTATGAGACCTGTTCTTACTTCTGGACATCACATTTTAAAAACATTAGAGAGTGACAAACAGAAATAGATGAGAATAACAAGAATAATAAACATTTTATAACCATGTCATATGAAGAACAGCTGAAAAAAATTTGGTTCATGTGGCTGAATAATATCAGGGCATGAAAATAGGTATCTTCATGTATTTGATAGAATGAGCTTTCATTTAAAACAGCAGTGTTTGTTTTTTTTATTCTGTTTTTCATTTTAGTAGTACAAACTTCTACTTCAGTCTTCTGATTTTTCTTTCTATGCTGGTTTATCTATTTCTACTGATCATCAGCCTTACTTCCTTCCAAGGTCAGCTTTACATTTAGAGGAGACTCATGGATCTTCATTTTCTTTAAGAAATCCTCTCTCCATACAGTTCTGGGTTACAGTTTGCCATAAGAGACATTCAGGTAAGGTATAGAAGGTGGAAGAGAAAAAGCCATTATTCCTCCACACACAGATTCAGGCGGATATGTGGACAATGGAAACTTGAAGTAACTTCTAAGTGAGCCTTTAAAAGCAATTGGCTTCACTGTTGTAGACTGAGACAGTTGATGGGAGACTTCTGGAGGTTCTTGAAAAACTCAGTGCCTTTACATAGTACTTTTCAGAACGTTTCACATTGAACAGAAGGTTGAGATCATTAGCAGAAAGTTCCCTGACCTTCACTTCCATGGCCCTTTCAAAGACCATTTAGGTCTCAAATTCCCTATCCAAAATCTGTCTTACTTAGAACACAGAATGGCTTGCTTTCCTAATTCAACAATGTCTTAAACACATACCCACAAATAGCAGGTTTAAACTCCATATTTTGATAGGCATATTTCTGCACACCTAACTTCTGAACAACTACCGGGGCATTTTTTCTAAAAATGCATTGAATTAATTTCACCTCTTCTAAATATGTGCTGTAAATTCCCTTTACTTGTACTTTACTCACAATACTTCACTTGTCTGGAATCTCTGGTATCTAATTCTAAATAACCCCTCAGTTTCCAGGTAAGTTCATCCATGCCTGAGAAATATTTAAAAACTTTTCATGACATTCTCTTCTTCATTTAAATTCTTAGTGTTCCTTTCCTTAGGATTATATGATGTCACCATAAATTTTCTTATGCAATTAATTATCTTCTATGTCTTTATGGCTGGTCTTCACAACTATATTGCAACTTTTGTGATAGAGGACAATTCTTTCCACTGAGATTCATTTTGTCCCAACAAATTATCAGCACCTGTTAATTATCAGCACCTATCAGAAATTAATATATTAATTAATTTCTTCAGTTCTCATAGATATTTAGAATTGTGATTCTCAGTACTCCTGAATTCAGTCATTCAACGAGACTACCCATGGTCTTTTTCTAACTTTCTTTCCAATCATATTTCCTATCATTGTTTTCCCTGTTCACACAATTCCAGCCACACTGATCTTGCTGTTTTTTGACTATAACAAGCATAATATCACCAGATAACCTTTGTGCTGTTCTTTCTTCCTTCTGCCGGAAACACTCTTCTACCAAATATTAATATCCTTTCTCTGCCTCATTCAGCTTTCTGCTCAAAATTCACTTCCACAGAGATCTCATATCTGAATATTCTACTGAAAGTGACCTGGCCTTCAAAACTCTCTATTTCCTCACACTGTTTTATATCCTGTAGAGTACTTTAAATCCCACCTTTATACCATATATTTGTTAAGTGTTGTTATTGCCTACTTCCTCCATTAATGTGGTAGCATTTGTTTAACTTTCTATAACCTGGAAACCTAGACAGATGTCTGTACACAGCATTCATTGTTGAAGGGGATAGTGATTGCTGATTGCTATGTACCAGGAGCTGTAGAAGGTGGTCTGGGGATACAATGGTGACCAAAATAGGCATAAGTTGCCCTTACAGTCAAGATGAATATGTTGGAGCAAAGAAATTATAACCATGAATGATAATTATATGTATGGTAAATACTACAAAGGAAAATTATAGGATGCTATAGGAGAGTGAAACAGGGAAAGCCTCTTTAAATATGTGATGCAAAAACTGAATTGTAAAGGATGAAGCAGATATTAGTCAAGTGAAGAGTTAAAGAATGTTCATGACATAGGTAAGTGCATGTACCAATGATCTGAGGTGGGAAGGTGCTTTGTTCTGTTTAAGGAAATTCAAGTGTGATAGGATGGTGGCAAAGGCAAAGAAGAGGTGGAGACAATGAGCTTGAGATTTTGGCAGAACAAAATTTTGCAGGGTTAAGGAGACTTTTTTATAGATTTGTGTTTTTATTTTAAAATAATGGTATAACATTGAAAGTTTGTGAGCAAGTACGAGCCAAGATTTAATTTTGACTAATCACCAGATTGGCATTAGAAGAAATCAAGAAGAAAGAATAAGAATAAGGTTAGTACTTCATTAGAGATCTACATGGATATTTACACACACACACTGGGTGAGTGAGAAAGAAAAAGAGAAAATGAGGTAACTTTAGCTTCTGCCATTTTGTTTGATGGCAATGCTTAGCACTACTGGTGCTGGTGATGCACGAGTTAAGTATATAGTATATATCAGGCATTGCTCTACATGTTAAACAAACATTTGAAATTTAATCCTTTCACAACTCCTGCAAGGTATGTTATATCCATTCTAAAAATGGCAAAGCTAAGGCTTAGGAAGTTAAATAATCTACTCAGGAATAATAGATTGAACATGCTAGAATGGGGATTTAAGCTTGGTACTGTCTTACCACAAATTTCAAGCTCTATCTAATATGCTAATAAATTTACATTTTACCCAGTATATCAAATTAGATTTCTGATATCCAGGATATTTCTAAACATGGATTACTTGAGACAAATGGACACTATAAACCTGAAACATAGATGAGACCAAAGAATTCCATGAATATTTTGCTCCTCAGTTTTTTCATTCCCCTGTTCACTTCACCCTCACTTTCTTCTCAGTGCTACCAGCATGACTTGGAACATTCCACAGTGTGTGTGCTAGAGGCAGAAGCAGTGGTAATAAGACTAATTAGAGTTTGCTATGTTCAATCAGTAGCTTTGAAAAGTAGGCATTTTTGAGCTGGAGAATAAAGCCTTCCAGACTCAGGATAACAGCAGTGACCCTTCCAGAGTCCAGATGCTAAAATATCCTGTACATGTACATGGTTCACTTATCCTTCATAGCCATTAAAGAAATGCCAGAGAAAATGAACAAAGTTTATTTATGTGGTTTCTGTTTATGGTTTTGAAATACCTGACATTTCTCATGGTTTCTAGCCAGCAGCATGTTTTTTTAAAAATCTTTACCAATAACCCTTCTAATAAGCCATAAATTAGAGTTTGCTTTGGTAGAACAAATGGAATTTAAATGTCTTTGCTTTTCTACATCATCAAAATAAAGTTCACTTCATCCATATTTTACTCAGGACTACTATGTGATATATTAGTATTAAAATTTGCTTTGAATATTCTTTTTTTCCTTTCATTCATTACTTTGTGTTAGTCCTTTGAGTATCTCATATATATACATGGTGTGAGTAATGATTTTAAGTCAGTATATAAATATGTCACATTGAAAATAAGCCAAATTTGATTTTCAGAATTTCTTTGTAAATTGATAAGAAGTGAAGGTTCTGGGTGAGTACAATGAGTGGCTCAGAGGACTACCACCAATGCTTAGTCCTCACAAGCAGTAAGGAAGTATGTGGAGGCCTGTGTAGAAAGGAATTTCCTCTTGTCCTGTTTTTGTGTATGATTTTCTTTACTTGTTTTGTCGCTAAATTAGACTGACAACTCTTCAAAGACAGTTTTCATTTGTGTCTAACTCACAAATGGTAAAATTGTGAGTTTTTTGTGAATTGGTAAAATTCTAGTCTATTGTCTAAGATTGGAAGTTGATTTGAGTGGAGGAGTTTTTAAAAATTGGCAATTTAAAAATTACCTTTAAGTTGTTTAGTGTTGTACACAAAGAGGATATTCAGATACACCAGATAAACTGATAGAGATGTATAATAAATAGTGATATTATAACAAGTAATTATTCACTCATGTAAT
The DNA here is from genome assembly GCF_000442215.2 of Lipotes vexillifer. Lineage (NCBI taxonomy): Eukaryota > Metazoa > Chordata > Mammalia > Artiodactyla > Lipotidae > Lipotes > Lipotes vexillifer. The sequence continues at coordinate 975,322 of NW_006783733.1, read as the reverse complement.
TGCAGTTTGACTATACAGAACTTTGTAATTGTTAGGATTCTAGAAAATAACCACAATGACATGTGCATTTATGACAGCTTTGAAGACTAATTAAGCATAATCACAGAAGATCCAATGAAAATTATAAGCTTTATAAGGGATCATTTTAGGCACAGTCCATTTCTTCTATTCAGATGCTCTTCAAATATATTTCCATTTTAGGATTACATATTCAAATCAAAGACAGTCTATTTTAAGAAATGCATCCTTCTGCTTTGTTGTTGTTGATAATGGTGAAGACGATAATATTCATCTACTTGAAAAACATTCCATTCGTTGTAAGAATTCTTTCATTTTCATACTCTAATTTTATTTTCATTTCTTCTACTGAGCTACTTCTAAACCACAAAGATTCAGCACACAGCCGTATTATAAAGTCACACCACACACACACACGTACACAAAATCTACTATTAAAATTATTAAAAAGTATTAGTTATTTTTTATTGTAACCGATTTAAATTTTTATAGAGTTGCTATATGTCTTGAATTTATTCTGTAGTCACAATATAACTAACAAAATTCCAAGAAGGAACAATAGTGTTAAAAAATATCCTATAAACCCACATCTAAAGGATTTTCATAGTAACTCATAAGTAGTTCCTTAGTGTTTATTTCAATCATTTAATGTATAGAATTTCCTTCTGTGATAAATAATATTTCTACTTCACCACCAGGGAAGTCCTAATATTTCTACTTTATTAAAATAGTTCAAAAAGGGCTTCCTAGGTGACGTCAGAAGAAGGAAAAGCCAGAAATTTTTGGCTAGTGTCTTTTCATTTGGCAAAGCACAGTTCTTCAACAATGAAATCAATAATTTGCTTTTGTTTTGATTTTTTAAACGCCTGTGAAAAAGTCTGATTTTGTATGTATATGAAAGTGTCACTTTATTACAAAAATTTGCACATCATGAACTAATCTTATAAAGTATTTTACTTATTTGCTGAGGTAATGAATCACATAATATGGAACTAATTTTTTTTATGCTTCCCTTTTCGATTTTTCTCTCAGTGTCATTTCTGTTAAGGACTATACTTGTGCTTAAAGATCTTTAACAGTACTTTTTTTAAAAGAGGAATAAAAGGAAAAGGGATCGATTACTGTTCACAAGAAATATGCTAAATCAATCCTTGCCTAAGGGGAAGCCCAGATTTCCCTTTGTACACAGGGCTGTATAGAGATGCGGCAGATCATTTTCTTAAAAAAAAAATACTTTCAGAAATGTATTGTACAACTAAACACAATTCAAGGGAAAAATAACTTCTAATAGAGTATCAGGTGTTCCTCCCAGATCCCAAGTTACTCTAGTGTATTAAATTTTCTGCACAGAGCTAGACTGCATGTTCCATAAGTTTCACAAACTTCATCTTACTTGTTCACTGCTGTACTCTTAGTTCTTAGGATAGCACCTTACTCATTGTAGACACATGATAAATGATGTTTGAAAGAAAGAGTAAATGAATAGTTTTACACATTAATAATTTGAAATACTTCAAAAATTTACCAACTTAAATGAAATTTTTTGAATATTAATAATTTAAAGTGATGTATATTATCTCTATTCTGTGATAACAAAATATTTATATGGTGCCTAAACTTACTTTTCATACCTCTTTATTAAAATGTATGTACAAATAAATAAATACATACGGGATGTACCATGATTTTTAGAGTTCATTAGCTATTTTTATCAGCTATTTCAAAACTGTTTAACAGATAACATTATTCCACCTACTGTGTATGTATATTTTTAAATTAAGTTTTCACTGGACCTATTTCATATTAAAGGTCTATATTTAATATTTTTAGTATTTCTAATAAAAGCTATTCATATTTAAATTTCATTTCAATTGAAGGTCACTATGCTATCCAGGAATAAATATTAAACCTGGTGGTTTAACAGAAAAGGCACATACTACAAAGAATTAATAGTGGGCCAAATGTATCTTATTGTCGTATATGACTTCAGATTATATAAAATAACACATCATCATTAAAAATTTCTGGATAATAACACATTATTGACCGGAGATGTATTAATACTTCTTTTGTTACCCAAACGTTATTGACTGGAGACATATCAATACGTTTTTAGAGAGTGATACAATTAACATCACCTTGTGAAGTTGTTAGAGCCTAAAATTGATCAAGCGTTCATTATACAACTTATTATTGTCATTAACATTCACATTTTGCTTCGTTAGGTTTTTGTTCCAATCTTATGTGTATTATAAACGTAAGGTTTTCAAAAATGACGCATTGTGAAATTTTGAGTGAAGAATTTTTCAGTGAATTTTATTCAGATACCCTCTCTGATTGTCTGAGCAACATATATACTAGTGTCTCAGAAGATGACAGTTCTTCAGAATATAGTTCTGATTCAGACGATGTTAATATTAGACCAACAAAAAGACAAAAAAACTTAGTGATTGATTCTGATAGGGAAAGTGAAAATGAAACTCACGGTGCTGGAGAATGTTCTTTTGCTTCTATAGAAGAGTGGATTCAAGACAACATTTCACAAAAATTAGAAGACTGTACAGGTGTGTCAGGTGTAACTATTGAATGTAATGACCCGCAAAGTGTTAGTGAAATAACAGAATTAATTTTTTTGGCTGGCCAAAATAAAAATCGTCAACCACAGGCATTAGTTTCTGGAAAAATCCCCTGGTCAATAATGATATAGTAAGCAGAAATTGGCAAAGGTTTGATAAACGAAATTCAGATCCTGATCTAAGTAAATTCAATAAATGTTACGCTTAGGTGGTGGGCTTTATTCCAATAAGTATTTATAATTATTTTTATTGTATCATTTACATAAGACAATCTTTATTTGAACAACATAAAAATATATATTTTAGTTTTGTTAGAGCTATATAATTTATAATTAGTAAAAGAATTTCTGGAAAACAATGAAGATTAAACATATTTTAAACAAAATGGACTATTTCATCAATACTAAATCTAAGTAGATTTATCTAAGACTGATATTATTCAAACCAGAAATACTACTCTAAGCATTTGTTAAAGAAAATTTTCATTTTAATTTGTTCTACAGTTAAAGGAACATGAAGAGATTTGCAAATATATGGATAGAGATGGAATTCAGTTTCTTCTCCAGTTCTATTTGAAAGGAGAATAACCTAATTATCAATTTATTAAATAGTGTTTTTATTTTTACTTCTGGTATATGGATAAGAATAAATAAAGATAACTAAGTGATGAAGAGATAGGATAACAGGAAATGTAGAAAAAGAACATTCTTTTCAAAAAAATGTATTGCAGTTGCACTGGAAGAAAATTGATGAAGTTAAAATTAGAGTTTATTATATGTAGTCACTGATTAAGACATATATGCGTACATTTACATATACAAGTAGATATCTTTATCAGCATTGACTGCATATATTAATCAGAAGAAAGACTGTATTTTAAGTAGCAAACTCTGTAATAACCTTAGTTTACATGGTTTCAAAAATTGACATTTTCCACGTATGTATAATTGTATTATGTTCATCATTATCATATTAACTTTTATATCGTAAAAATTTACAAATTTGACACAGAACTAGAAAAAGCATAAAGAAAATATAGAAAACATTTAGTATATCATCTTCATTAGTTAGGTTTGCCTTGTCATATGCGCTAACAGATGTCATTTGAGGATGCAGTAATGTACTTTCTTTTTCTTTGGACTAAGAATGTGGCAAGTTGTATATTCTTAGCTTTTCAGAAATATTATAGCAAAAGATGTCATTAAATATTAAAAATTTGAAAATCACAAGTGTTGTCAAAGACTCTAAAGCTTGGTTCGTAGGTGGCCAATGATGTGGTATACATTTGAACAGCCTGCTTTAGTAGGTGGAAAGCCTTTAGTGATTTGTGATGGTTTAGTTGTCGGTAGATTGAAACATCACTTGGCATAGGAAAGAATATTATTTTACTAGAGCATTTAGAATAAAATATGGACAGTTTGATGAACCCACTTGAAATCTATTATAGTAAATTGACACTTTCTTTTTACTTTTAAAATCATAAAATGCCCTGCCTTATTTCATTTCAAGAAGGCGGAAATATGAGTAATGTATTACAGCTTAGTACAAATAAAACTTGGCAATAACCATAACTTAAGCTAAACAACAGCAAGTTCTATAAGCTTCCAATAGTAAATTCATCATTTGGGGACCAAGGCCATAGAGATGGGAATCAATGAAGCTTCAGGTTCCAGGCCAAAATAAAAGAAATTTTCTGAAAGATCAACAGATGAAAAACTTACTAACTCCAAGATTCAGTTTGGGTGAACAGTATAATATAGGTTAACCATCAACTCTTCATTCAATGGTATTCCTCTATATCAAAGATTAGTAGAAAATAGATGTACCCTATTGGTCAAAAGAACAAAAACTGCTATAGTAATCTAGAGTTCCCTTTATTTACTTTAAAAAGCCAATATAACATATCATAAATAGATTTCAAAACATACATAATTTTCTGCAAATATTAGTGTCTGTTGTTTTAACTCAAAGCTACAACTAAGATTTTGTAAAAATAGGATATTATATATATTATATTCTTAACATTAACCATTGTGACCTAAAAGTTTAATTAATAATGTCTTACAATGTGTAACATTCCTTGAAGTTTATTTTTTAAACTATTTGTGAAAGGATAGATTGAGATGTCAGGAACAAAGTGGTCAAATTCTTGGCATGGACACTGTGGAAGTAACTCCAACCAGGTGGATAAACTAGATATTTTCTCAATCCCTTCTTTAAAACTTGACCTGAAAGTCTAGGCTGCTTTAATTTTGGCCAACAATCCCATACTTTTAACTAGCTTCAAAATTTTCTGTGATCACCTGATTGCTGACATTTGAGACATTTGAGATTTTCAATACCTCTAGGGCAAAAAAAGAAGGTAAAGTACAGGAAAAAATTGCATTGAAAATTATGACTTAGTTTAAACTATGTTTAATGAAACTGTGTGTCTTTGAACAATTCACTGGAGAGCTCTCTCATTCACTGTAAAATGATGAAGTTTGTTTGAGACCATACTGATCCCTTGCAGTCTTTTGCAGCCTTATGATTTTCCAGATACCTCGTTAAATCTGAAATTCCATGAAATGTAAATGAATTTTTAGATAATATAGATAAGTGCCATTTTTTTTTTTTTTTGCGGTACAGGGGCCTCTTACTCTTGTGGCCCCTCCCGTTGCGGAGCACAGGCTCCAGACGCGCAGGCTCAGCGGCCATGGCTCACGGGCCTAGTTTTTTTTTTTTTTTGCGGTACAGGGGCCTCTTACTCTTGTGGCCCCTCCCGTTGCGGAGCACAGGCTCCAGACGCGCAGGCTCAGCGGCCATGGCTCACGGGCCTAGCGGCTCCGCGGCATGTGGGATCCTCCCGGACCGGAGCACGAACCCGTGTCCCCTGCATTGGCAGGCGGGCCCTCAACCACTGCGCCACCAGGGAAGCCCCGATAAATGCCATTTTTATCATTAAGTATTTAAACCTTAATGTATCCACAACTAGAACATTATCTGTTAATAGTATGGGATTAGTAAATGATTGTGGAAGAATGAAAAAATATTTTACTTTCTTGTTCCCAAATGTTTTATGTTTTATACAAAGAGCATTATTAATACATGATTCACCTACCAAATGATTCACCAATTTTTTTTAACATATTTATTGGAGTATAATTGCTTTACAATGGTGTGTTAGTTTCTGCTTTACAACAAAATGAATATTATGTATATACATATGTTCCCATATTTCTTCCCTCTTGCGTCTCCCTCCCTCCCACCCTCCCTATCCCACCCCTCCAGGCGGTCACAAAGCACCAAGCTGATCTCTGTGTGCTATGCGACTGCTTCCCACTAGCTATCTACCTTACGTTTGGTAGTGTATATATGTCCATTCCTCTCTCTCGCTTTGTCAAAGCTTACCCTTCCCCCTCCCCATATCCTCAAGTCCATTCTCTAATAGGTCTGTGTTTAAGTGTGAATTCAATTCAATACTTTCAAGTATATTCCCAGAATTGTGTATCCATCACCAGAATCAATTTTAGAACATCTCCATCCCTTCAAAAAGAAACTCCATGCCTATTAACAGTCATTTTCCACACCCCATGCCAAACTTCCGAGTCTTAAGCAGCCAATAATCTACTTTCTGTCTATATTGATTTTCCAGTTACGGACATTTCATAGGAATTAAATCAAACAATACATTGTCTTTTAAGAGTGGCTTCCTTCATTTCGTATAATGTTTTCAAGAATTGTTTATGTTATAGCACATGCCAGTACTTCATTTTTTTTGTTTCCAAATAGTATTGAATTGTATGGATCTACCTCATTTTGCTTATCCATTCAACAGTATATGGAAATTTTGGTTGTTTACACATTAAGACCATTATCAATAATACTGTTATGAACATTCAAATACAAGTTTCTGTGTGGACGTAATATTTTTATTTCTTTTGGGTTTGTAAGGAATGAAATGGTTATATGATAATTCTACGTTAGAGATTCTGAGATCCTGCCAGATTGTTTTTCAGATTAGCTGTACTATTTCAGATTCCCTACAGGAGTGTGTAAGGTTTCCATTTTTCTATATCCTTGCCAATGATTTTTTGTTAACTTTCTTATTGACTATAGCCATCCTAGTGAGAAATGATGTCTTGTGGTTTTGATTTGCATTTCCATAATGCCTAATTAAATTGAGAATATTTTCATGTACTTCTTGAATATTTGTATATCTTCTTTGAAGCAATATCTGTTCAGCTCTTTTGCCCATTTTTAATTGCTATTTTTCTTTTTCTTTTTGAGTTGTAAAAGTTTTTTTATGTACTCTAGATACAGGTCCCTTATCAACTATAGGATTTGCAAATATTTACTACCTTTCTGTGGGTTGTCTTTTCAATTTCTTAATGGTATTCTTTGAGGACAAAAGTTTTTCATTTTGACAATGTCCAGCTTATCTATTTTTTTCTTTTGTTGTCTGTGATCTTTTATCATCTTTTTAGCCAAACACAGCATAATAATTAGTCTCTTGACAGCAGTATATATATATATATATATATATATATATATATATATAATATTTTAATACACACATGTGTAAACAAGATTTTTAATATGATGTATTCAATAAAACTAGACATTTTCTTTAATTGTATGCTTAATTTATATTTGTAGTATTCAACATCTTCAGCTATTAATCTACCACGGAGAAAGGAAGTATTAACACAATTTCTGAAATGCCAAGGACTGAACACAGAATAATGCTAGCTAATAGTTCTTGAGGACACTCCCTGGATTTGACATAAATGGTTTTACATACATTAGCACAACATCCCTGTGGAATAAGCAAAATTATTGTTCTTATTTTACAGATGAGAAAACACAACAAGACACAACAAGATTAAATGTGTTGCCCAAAGTCACCCAGCTAATGAATTGTTGACCTTGAATTTTGAATCTAGAAAACAAGTATGAACTGCTTTGTATCACTGCTCTAGATTATACTTATAAGACTATGGTCATAATATTACTTTATTGAAAAAATGTATTATCCAAAGCTGAAGGTAACTTTTCAAAAGTTATGTTTTGTAAAAGGAATGGAGAAAGCAGATATTTGGGCCTTAGTTTAAGGATAAATAATATGGAAAGATACAATAAATGTCAAATATGAACCAAATATGTGAAGTGCAAGGTTAATGAAAAACATTATTATATTTTTATCAACACACCTGTTTATATCTAAACTTGGAAGAATAGGTGTCCCTTCTACTATTCAAGACTAATTCTTCCACTTGTCTTTTTAATCTCAACCATCCTCTAGCATTATGATTATTTTTTCTATTAAATGTCTTTTGCCTAAATTGTCATGTCTTTCTTTGTATTGTCACATTCTAACCAACATGTTATTTTCTCTCTTCACTTATCTATCTCCATCCACTCTACAGCACATTTTTCAGGTCACTGTAATGATTAACAATGAGAAAAGGCTGAAAGGAGATGGCTAAGCTTAGTTGTCTGTGAAGCCTTTTAATAGTGACATGAAGATCAAGTTTTCTTGGAGATTAACTTCCAAAGGATTTGGGGGTAATCAAGAATTAAGTAATATTTGTTTATTCTCTACCCACTTGCTCCACATCCTTCCTCCTTACCATACACTCACAACTTAAGACATACTGTTTAATGAAGAACAGGCAGTCCACAAAGTAAGCCCAAAAATAAATTGAGTAAGCTTGTTTGATGTGAGTCTCAGCTGATATCTTCATTCAAAAATATCCTACCTGGAGGGAGAAAGACAAGCCTGTGCGGAGTCCAAAACAAACCTTTGTTGCATATCACCAGTACTAAACAATTTCATAGTGGTAGAATTCCTTTTGATCTAAACTGAAAAAATGAAAGCTCTCAAATTTTTCAATAGACATAAAGAGGGGAGTAGGCTGCAGAATGATGTTGAAGTTTAGGGCACAGTAAATCCCCCAGGCCTTCATATTCTGGAATAAAATGTAGAAGCAATGATTCCCTGAGGGTCAAAGGACAACTTGACTTCTCCTAGGGGATTAGGAAATAAGCTTCCCAAATATTATAATAATATGTCCATATCCAGAAAAGGATTTCCTAATTTCCAACACTACTAAATTTGTTATTGAGATTTATTTTATATTTGCATTTTGGGGGGTTATTACTTTTGCTTATTACTACTATACAAGATGGGAAAGTGCCAAAAGTGACTTATAAATAATTAGGTATACATTTTGAAAAAGTTAAAACATGGCTTTAATATAGACAAAATAAAAACCATGACTCTGACAAATATATACTGAGCAAATGACAAAAATGTATTTATCTCATGAATGAGAACATAAGCAGGATGGTAAAACTAGTTTAAGGATGACAAAATCACTAAGAAAAAGAACACTGAAATAAATTTGCAATGTTAAAGACAAACCTGATTAATGTCATACAAGGCAATAAAATGTTAAGCATTAAGGTTTATTTTTTCCATAAAGCAGAAATAATTTTGACTATCATTACTCTTCATGTTAATATGTAATTTCACAGAGCTTAAGCCCTAATCAACTTAGAAATGGTAAGTCAAATGAAGGTATATTCTCCTAGTAAATTAAATAATTCTTCAATGGTGACTATTATACCATGTTCTGATATGACATTAAAATGATATACAGACATACATGAAACTTATTTTACAAGTAAAGCATAATATTCCTTAGCAATATAGAAAACAGAAAAGAAGTGCAAGGAATTAAAATTTCTTCACAATTTCACCAAAATAATATTAACAATCAGATGACTATAAGCTAGACAATTCTCTAAGTATATAACATATAATAACTATTTTAATCCTAACAATGCTATAAGATAGGTAGTATCTTTACAAAGAAACTGAGGCAAAGAAAATTTCATTAACTCACTGTACCTCACTCAGTGATGGAGCCAGAATTCAAATTAGGGAGGTTAGTTTCAAAGTCTGTAATTTTAACTATTACACTGTACTGTCTCTCACTAACACCCTTCCCTATATCTTGATTCTTCCTCAACTGTTTTAGTGTCATATGAGTGTCTTCCTTTCCATCAGCAACTCCTAAAATCACCTCAAAGAGTAATATAATAGTAATAATAATGCTGATTGGCATTTTAAAAAATAATAAAATGTAAATAAGAGCATCTCAAGCATGCAATTTTTGATTGACTTGAAATAGACACTTAAAATTTCTCTACAATCACAACATCAGTACAAGAAATCTAGCACCTGTCCAAATCAGATCACCATACCCACAATACGGGATTTCTTGAACCCCCATTGCAGTATGGCTTCCTCGAAATCCTTTCTACCTGTTGCTCCCTCAGTGATCAACACTGTCCTTTGACAATAGCAAGTATTTTGTGTTTAATACATGTGCTCTTTATAACATATTTACCACATATGTACGTATCCCCCAAATTTATATTATTTATTTTGCTTGTTCTTTTTTGTGTGAGAATAGTAATTATAATTAACATTCTCTAAAAGAAAAGGTATATGTAATAGTACATAGTGGGGTAACAATTTAACTCCTCTTTTCTTCTTTTTTTTTTTTTTTTTTTTTGCTTTTTACTCAAAGCATAAAGCAGAGATAATACTTTATACCAGGTTAACAAGCAACTTAAAAAAAAAGGTAATATACATATTAAACATGGAAATTCACCAGTAAAATCATGTTTGTCATTCTTGAGCCTTATAAGAGTTGTAATAAATCATAGTTTACAGTGGAGGTAAAGAAGCATTTTATTATTTACCTTTCTTAAGTAGGTGGTTAATTTTCTTAAATCTAAATCTGATTAAATCTGTTCCCAGCTAGATTCCTTAGTGGTTTCCCACAAACTATATTAAGTATAAATTATTAGCATACAGTGTTTTTATAACCTGGTATCTAACTAGCCTCTCCCAAACGTTTTTATTATTCTTTCATGTAACTTTGTTCTTACATCTATTGCAGAACTTATTACATTTTGTGTATATTGTTTATTCCTAATTTCCGTTAGACATTAATTTTTAAAAACTAGAGTCTATTGGTCTACTTCACCTAAAACTTAACGTTGTTTTGATTAAATGATTGAACAAATGAATGAATAATAGAGTGAAAACATGAATGAAGGAAAAGGGGAAATAAAATCCCCACCCAATATTGAGGAAAGGAGAGAATGGGGACAAGGTTAGGATTTGAAAGCTCGTCTTCAAATTAAGTTTGAAATGACCAAATTTCAACAAATAGGGAGGAAAGAAATTTAAGACAGATTTGTCACATGGATTTGGAACACTGTAAAATAGTTTCAGAAATAATTATAAACCTGGATTCGTTAGACTATGCCAACTCTCAGTCCATATGCAGCAGCATTTATATAGAAAATTCTCACTTGAAACACCTAAGACATTGCAGTACACGACTGAGATTAGCTGACTAGAAGTGCATTATTGCCCACTCTTTGAAGGATAGGGATTACATCTGTATCAACAGAAACACATATTACAAATTGTCTTTCAGACAACACAGCTGACTTATCCTTCTATGTACCTTATATTATCAGATTTCTAGTAAGATGTTTGATAAGGTTTCTTTTTTTAATGAAGAGGTTTTTTGTTTCTTCCAAAGAAAATGTTATTGCAATTGCAACCTTGTTTTAGTTCTTTATTGGCTAGATTTTCTTATGGAAAAGAAATATATGTCCCTTTTTATTTGGCCAGTAAGATCATTTACATTTTAACATACAGAAGCTTTCTAGTTATCTGCCAAGTTGGTGCTGAAACAGCATTAGTCATTAATTGTTATGCAGAACTAGACTTTATGAATATGCTAAAATGAGATAGGGGTTAACATTTATGACTGTTTATATATTTGTATTTTTAGTGTTTCTGTTCATTTCCTGTACGACCTTTACTTTAGAGTGCATAGAGAGGAGAATTAATATTTGTGAGGTGTTTTGTGTCAGAGATAATATGTGAACAAACAAGTGTTTGCTGACCTCTCTCTTTTTCTCTTAAGAACATTTGAGAATGAAAAATTAAAAATGAATAAGAATCTTTTACGTTTATTGTTACCTTTTTTTCGTGACTAATTTTAGTATGAAAAAACATCTGTATACATCTCCATAATATAAAGAGCTCAAGGTTGTCATAAATTTATGTAAAATCTAATATTTTTAAGGACATGTCCAGACAAGCACAAATAATTACCCAAGAAAGCCCATTTGTGTCTTACTATATTATTCATCAATTTAGACATCTTACTTTTTATCAATCCAATGGTATTTTTACTCTAATTTTTACCCTCTTTTTTCTTTCTGATATGTGTGAAATAACATTTTATGTAGGATTCTACATGGTGATATTGATTTAGAAATGTCACTTTTATTATAATCGTTTCATAGGTACTGCCTATCTGTTAAAAATAACACTGTGAACTACAAATGGACTAATGCTTTATAACTTTTAACATTTATTTAACTTTTCTAATTCTCTTTTAAAATGATGTTAACCTAGGAATCACATATTGTCTTCTAAAATTGGGCAGGTGACAATCTCACATATATTTTAAATGAATGGGAATTCTGATAAAGATGGTAAGCACTGTTTTCACAGCTCCTTTTATAAAACTTCGAAATGAATGGAAAAAGAAGAGAAATAAAGAAGAAAATGTATCTACTTTTGAGTTAGAGAATTGTAACTCAATTGTGAAGGATGAAAGCTGCCAAATAAGTAAATTTAGGCCAAATGTAAAAGGGAAGCACCAATTTGACATATATCTTCTTTCATTTGTATCATGATACAAGCAGGGGAATTATGTCAGAAGGTAGATTATACTTTGAAGACATGAAAGTACATTGCTGGATCATAAGAGAAATGAGGGTGCTCCATTTATGCTCTATCAGCTAAACTGGAAAAGTGGAAGAAGCACAGCTGAAAGATACATACTCAACTTTTTTTTAGCCAAATATAACCTAAACATGAGGATGAGGCAGGGCCAAATAGAGAACAGAAAGTCAAATAGACTGAGTAGATTGTTTTGGGTGCTGCACTGTGATGGTTGCTTCAGACTGTCCTGGCTTCTCACCCAGACACTGGGCAAGGTTGAAGTCTCAGGATACTCTCCTTAACTTACTAGTAGACCTCCCTGCAGGGCTGATCTTGCCTATGTGATAGGAGGTTCCATCTGTTTCTAGAAAAAATCTGTGTCATTAACATAACCAGCATACATTTTTCTACCACCTGCCTTATGTTTCTTTTCCACTCAAGAAAGTTTGCAGCCAAACAACAACAAAAAGAAAAAACAAAACAAGCAAACACACATAAAAAGCACAAATTAACCATCTAAGCAACAAGTTTAAACTCTATGGAAAAAATTCACACTATGTCAGGTGGAAAAGACCATCTAGTTTTGGAAAATTTACAGCATCCAACCTGGGCACCTATGAGTCCCAGATACAAATGTTTCCATTTAATAGTAGCCATCAAACTCATCATCATAATCTTTAACAATTAGCATATATTCTACAGATAAATTGAGGAAACACATATTGTATATAAAATATGTAGATGCTTTGAAAGAATATCTTACTTATTATAGAAAAGGGAATATAATTTCTAGAGCTTTTCTCATTGAGCAAAACATTTAAAGTAAAATAGCCAGCCCTCAAATAGTTGCTACTCCTGAGTCAAAATGCCAAATTAGTCCATGATGGTGCAAGACAAGTTTGTTTATGTCTTCAGATTTCATATTTCACACACATGCTACTATGACTTGTAAGCTGTACTTCCAAAAATTCATAAGAGGTACAAAATATTGTTGAAATTGTGAATAGTTTATATGTTTGATTGCAGGACATATGAGAAATAGTGTCTGAATAAATAGCTGGAAAAGTAGGACATAATCAACTGTGAAGGGACTATTATCATAATAAATTATTTGGAATTTTTTTCTATAATTGAATGGGAATCTTGAAAAGTTTTTAGGTAGGAGAATGCCACAAACAGCGTTTTACAAAGATGATGGAGAGGAGAATATAGTTAATTGATTAAAGAAAGGACACACCAGAAACCAGGAGAACTGCTATAGGCCATTGCAATAATCTCCTTTATGAGATGGCTGCACCTAGACTCAGAAAGGAGAAGGATTTGGGAAAGGTTACATAGGCAAAAATCACCTGATGAAGATTGGAAACTAAATCCCATTGAGCCTGACCTTTAAGATCATTGTACTATTGTGGTTGACTTTAAACTATATTACGTTTGTGGTTTGATGAAGCATGGCCAGTTATCAAAAACATCTGTAATTGGCTCACATAAACTGACTCTATGAGATATCATTTCATGAAGTTCTAGCAAAGAAAAGGAGGTAAACAAGGGTGGGAGAGAAATCATCCACTTTGTTTCTTTCTCATACAACATTCAATTTCATGATCAGACAAAAACAAACAGTGCATATCTAAAAATACATGGATACGAGATAAAATGTAAGTGGTATTTCGGGAGAAAATGTTTAAAGCTTTTAATTAAAAAAATACTCTTAATAATATAAACCATACTTACAAGTTATTTTTTAAAAATAAATCAGCAAATTAAAAAACATGGCAAAGCCATATTGAAAAACAAAACTGAATAAAGCGACAGATCTGGAACACATTCTTGGCTCACCTTCCCTTCCTAAGGCACACCCTCCCTTCCCACCTGAGGCAGAGGGCTCCTCTATGTCCCCAGAGTTTCCCAGGGGAAACCCAACCCAGCCCCGCACCCTCCCCAGTCCCTCAGTGTGCCCTGCATGCCGGTACTGATGGACTCGGACAGTCCTCCACCCTCGCACCTGGAGAAGCACATTGGTTTCCTTACCCTTGAGCAGTACTGAGTTCAGTCGGCGGACGTGGCTGAAAATGTGGCTGTGTAAGAAGCACCAGGATTTTCCCAGATTTGGAGGGCAACTTGGCGAGAGGGTAAGGGGAGATCTCAAAATCATGAAGAAGATAAAGAGCGACATGAAGGTTGATAAGGTCTTCATCTGAACCAGACCTTGGATGGGGTATGAAAACTGTGTGATCCGGAAGTGCAGTGGGGTGAAGAAACACCTGAGCTCAAGCTTGTGAGGTGCATTATCCCCATGCTGGAGTAGCTGCTGATCTTAGGGGACCTGATCTCTGATGTCAAGAACACTGAGGCCAAGAGGCCCCACACTTGGAGCACATCTTGTTCACCTGCTGCCGCAATCAGCACCTGGTCCTGTCCCCTACAAGGATAAGGCTGCTTCCTTGGAGAGATAACTGGAGGGAGATTATACAGCAAGTGGTTAGCCCCATAAATGCACTGAAGGGGCTTGGAGTTCCTCCAGGAACAAGCCAGTGGGTAACCACAGTGAATAGTAGCTGACGAAAAGGAGGACAGGAAGACAGGAGATCCTAGCAGACTCAGTGACTCAGCACTGTGGAGCAGGGAAATATGATTTCCTGTGCTTTCCCAGACCCAGCCATCTATTACTTTCCAAGATGGTGGCACCTGTTGCATGGCTGACATGGAAATACCATATGAAAATCAGTCAGGAAGCTTTTAACTTAAAAAAAATAAGTTTAAAAAACCCTGAAACTAACATTTCAAAGCTATATACCTCACTCATAGAAAAGTTGATGCCAGTCACATTATTTGCCAAGGAGTTTATAAAAACAACTTCAAATGTGTTGATACACAGTGAAATAACATCTCAGGGAAAAAGTGGAGTGAGATAGCAAAATTCCTATTCCAAAAGAAGGAGGTCATTCTTTGGTGACAAGAGAGAAATACCCAATTGAAAGTTCGTTCACATAACTCAAAAGGCCAAGGGTGGGGGTGAGTTTTAGGCATGGCCAAATGTTGTATTCAGTAAATGAAATTAAGTTCTTTCATATTTGCATCCTTTGGGTTGACTACAATCCCAAATTCTGCATGATTCACATTGCTGTTCTTCACTGATCATTATTTTTCACTTACTCTTTTAAATGCTATATTTCATTTTATCTAGGTTATTACATGGATCTTTTAATTTTTTTTAACTTAGAAAATTGTTTATCTGTGGTGTTTTGACCATTCACCACATGTTTTGCGAAAACACTGAAAAATTTCTGAACTGGTCTTAAATTTTGGAGGTCAGGGTGGTGCAATAAATATACTTTAAGACCTTGTCATCCAGGCCCCTTGTTATAGATTGTGATACAATGTTGAATATGGCAATATTTATCTACTGCAAAAAGTTTTCAGTGTTGTGGAATTTGCCAGACTATTTGGGGCCCACAAAGGAAGGGACCTGTAACTCTGAGGAACTTAAGGAAGACCACAGATGATTTCATGCCAGATCTGAGACTTGGGGAAGGGAAGGGAAAGGAAGGGAAGGGAAGGGAAGGGAAGAGAAGGAAAAGGAAGGGAAGATGAAAGCAGGAACAATAGTAATGAATAAAGAATATAGTAAGATATTAATTACTGATAATTTCTAGGTTTAATATGTTCCTTTTACTAGCTTCATAATATGCCATTAATAAACTCAGAGTGTTTAAAAATATAGTTTTGTGAGTTATCCTCATCACTTAGCTGTATCCTAAACTGTAAATATTTATCTTTCATTTAAAAAAATCTAAAAATTATTTCTGAGACCCAAAAAAGTCATTCATGCAGTGAACAGGATAATTTTATTGATACATATCATTGTTATTTGATCAACTATTGAGAAAATATTTTGGAGGTAATGAGAAGACATCTGGACATTAAGCTAAGATTTTCTTTCTGATTCTCTCCATCAGAAAAACAATAATGACTGTAAAGTCTGAATATGTTTTGATTTGGATTGCTCAATAGTGGTGTATTAATTTATTGATATTTTGTGGATTTTAGGTATTCTCTGTTTTAGCCTCCCTTACACTGTAATTTTTAAAGAAAATTCTATGGAATAATATTATGTGAAATATTTTACAACAGGGTGATATTTTCACTCTAGAAATAGTATTTATGTGAATGTAGATTCATTTGGAATAAATTCTCTCTGCATGTAAAAGTATGCTTATTCTGCACAAGTTTCACCATAAAGCAGAGGCAGTTAAGATTTCTTCTGGGCTAAAATATGACAAGTAAGCACCTAACTTGCAATTTTATTTCCTTTTCTTTTCTTTCTCCCTCTATCTTGAACATCCACTGAATTATCCCCCTATTCTATTACATAATAGAATTATATATATATATATATATATATGTGTGTGTGTGTGTGTGTGTGTGTGTGTGTGCGTGTGTGTGTATACATATAATTCTATTATTTAATATAGGTAAATAATTAGAAGTTGTCATAACTTAGATGAAGCCACATTCAGGAACTTAATACAGAATAAATATTTAAATAGAATAAATATTTTAAAATTAGCAATATGTATCATGTATACTACATTAATATTGAAGATTAATTTTTAATATTTTTAATATATATGGAAAATACCATAGTGTATAAAAGGACAAACACTCTATTTTAACACTGTAAAATGATAGGTAAAATTCTGTAAATAACTCTGTATTAGTTGATGAATTCAGAAGAAATATTGATAAATATAAGTCCTTTTATTATACAGTTCAACCTTTATTTACCAAAGGAAACAAAAATAATATAAACCAACATCCCCTATAGCGTCAGAAATTGATGTCTAAATCAGGTAGTATAATGAATAGGTATTATTTTTAGTTCACATGTAATTGCACGTTATACGTATTTCATTTTGTCAACAAAGGGATCTTTCATTTTAGTGAAAGTGTTTTTCACGATTTCCTCCTCAAATTCTTCACATCATAAATTTAGGGACTAAACAAACTGTGTAATTGTTATACTTCCCAGTATATAGATTGACTGTTTGAAATGCTGACTCAGATCTTAGGAAGAAAGCATAACTAGCCAAGGAACAAATTCTTATGTCCACTCTTCTCTCACACCATTCCCTCACCCTATTCAGACTTAAATTACAACACTAAAAACTTATCCTTATAGTTTCATCTGCAGCTTCTAATTCTCCTTGCTCTCTGAAAATGTTTCTCTATGTACTTCCTTGGCTACTGTCTCTATCCTTCCACCCCTAAGTTTCTGGCCTTTCTCCTCTTCTCTTACTAATCTATACTCTCTCCCAGTATACCCATGGCCTATGGCTTCAATAATTATTCTTAAAATGAGACCTCACTTCTGAGCTCCATAGCTCACTTCTCAATCTCTGTGTATAACTACTGATAGTTGGTATGTTCTAATTGAACTAATTATGTTATCTAACAAATTCTCTCCAACTCTTAGCATTTCATATAAAGGTTTCACCATCTGCAAGGTAACAGTTTAGTAAACTCATGGCAGAAATAGATTCCTCCCTCTTGTTCATTCCTACGGTTTAAATAATTTCTATGTATGAAAATTCTTATTCTGAAATACCTTAAAAAGTTCTCCATCTCCATGTTGCTTCATTCTAATATATCCTGCATCCTACTAATAGAATCTTCTTTTATGTAGAAACCTTGTATTGTCTGAATTGATTTCCATTCTTTACAGTTTAAAGCTCCAAATCCTTACAAGGCCCCCAAAACACTCTTTAACAATGCTGCATTTCATTTAATTTCATTTCTCTGGTTATAACTACGTCCTCCATCCTCTCCAATTTTCCCCACAGAATATGCTATCTAAATTGCAATTAACTATCTTGCTACATTGCTAGTCCTGCACAATGAAGAACTGCCCATTTCTACCCATGACTTCCAAATACCTAGCCAAGCATTCATGTAAGTGAAACAGATATTCAGAATTATCTGAAACTAACAGTAAAATTTATGTATAAACACAAAATGTTATTAATATTTTTATATGAATTAAATGTTTCTAAGAATTTTTCAAATGTGACAACTACCATGTAAATAGAAGGAAGACTGTAAATATCTTCTGCTCAGAACATTGCCATAGATGTTTGCCATATTAGAAACTTGCAGTGCCCTTGTCAATGATGCTCATGGTATTTTAGTCACCAATATAGCACAATATAGCTTTAGTAGTCAAGGTGAATCTATGTGTAATGTATACTCAATGTATACTTATTTACATGTTCAAATAGATGAATAGTTTTAAAATTGTGTTTTAGAGCTTTGCCCACAAATGTCAGCCACCAATGGACCAACTGTAAAAAATCTATCAACTGTTCTTTCTTTTTGTTGTTGTTTTTTGTTTTTTTCAATGAGGCAAAGATTATGGCAGCACTTTGTGAAGAAATACGTGATAGAAATTGCAAAGATATTTTATCTTTCTGAGATTTAAAGGAAAGTTTGAAAATCATAGTATTATGAATGTGAAAATAAATATTTAAATCAGAACAATAAAAACTAATTTCTTGCAAAATAGCACAGATGATATCAAAATATGGTAATACAGTAATATTTTTAACAATTGAGAAAGTTTGCTAGTATAACCTGAAATCCAAATGAAATATATTTTTTCCAGTCCCTTGAGAATTAAACTGATTTAAGTAGACTTGATAAGATGGAACAGAACGGTAATAGTGTGTGTAATAATTGCAGTCAAATGAATTTTCATTACAAATGAAGAAAGTGTCATGTATGAAAATCAGGATAGAAATTTTGGTATTAACATTCTATTCTAGTACCAAAGAGAATAAATGAATGAGAATTAAACCATATTTGTAAAGGCTTTGTATCCAAGATAAAATAAAGATTAAAAAATATAATTCTGAGATTATAATTTTTTCTCATTATCAAAAAGTTCTAATTTTCCAGGAAATTTGGACAATCCAAAACCAAGAAAAAAGTATGAAAGAAAAACACTCAAAATATCACCACTACAAGACAACTTTAATATTAAAGTGTTTTGTTCCAGCCCTGTTTTCCTGCATATTAATTTACAAATACAGCCCATACCTTGATCAAGTGGGCCTTGAAGGGATAATAAAAACAGAGTTTTCTCACAAATGCCCCTGTAAACCTACTTTGTGTGTCCACTTTTCCTTAACCCACTGAATAAAATCAAAGACAGTCTCCATGACTCTTCTGATGGTTTTTAGCTAATGAAAGTTCTCTCAGGAATCTTTGAGTCACAGAAATAGCCTCATTACTGTAATTAAAATGTCCAGTCTTAGAAAGAGAAAAACAAATACCATAAGCTAACACATATATATGGAATCTCAAAAAAAAAAAAAAAAGAAAAAAAAGAAAAATAAATGGTCTGAAGAACCTAGGGGCAAGATGGGAATAAAGATGCAGACCTACTAGAGAATGGACTTGAGGATACGGGGAGGGGGAAGGGTAAGCTGGGACAAAGTTAGAGAGTGGCATGGACATATATACACTACGAAACGTAAAATAGATAGCTAGTGGGAAGAAGCCACATAGCACAGGGTGATCAGCTCGGTGTTTTGTGACCACCTAGAGGGGTGGGATAGGGAGGGCGGGAGGGAGGGAGATGCAAGAGGGAAGAGATATGGGGACATGTATATGTATAACTGATTCACTTTGTTATAAAGCAGAAACTAAACTAACACACCATTGTAAAGCAATTATACTCCGATAAAGATGTTAAAAAAGAAAAAAAAAAAGTCCAGTCTTGTCAAACACTCATTAACTGAATCCTTTGAAACCTCAGTTACTGTTTAATAAGTGGCAATTGTCTTAGGATGTTAAGAAGGAAAGAAAACACGTAATGTATTTACCTGCTAAAAATCCACTATGTGAGGCTACTTTGTTAATCAAGATTCTTATGCCAGTTATTTTAGTTCCTTGGGAAATTCGGTACACTGGGTTAATCTGGGGGCATTAATTGATTACTGTGGCAATCTTGTTAAATAATTTCCTGGGGCACTGTGATGGTGTAAATTTCTAAAACTCAGGGATTATTTTGGCAAGAAGATAGTGTGACATGGGATTAAGACAGGATTTTGGAAGGAGAATGCTTGGATTTTTAATATGACCACTTTGGAAAGTTATTCAAGGCAAGAAACCTCATTGTGACTCACTTTACTTATCTTTAAAAGGGCATGATTATGCTATCTACCTTGCCAAGTTATGAGTATTAAATAATATATTTAATATCTTAGAAATTTAAAGGATGAAGTCAAAAGTGTATTATAGTTACAAACCATTTCAAATGATATGAAGTTGGCAGGAATCCAAGATTTTGTATAGGCTAGGCTAATTGAAGCCAAAGGCTTACTTCCTTTTTAATGTGCAGAATTTGATATATAGGCTTGTCACAGAGTGGATAATCAATAAATGTTTTAAAATTGATGAAAAGGAGAAATCATCATGTCCACATTTCAATATTAATAGCTGTAAATGATATCTAACCAGTCCCAGAATTTGGTCAATTTAGAACATAAAGAGGAAAGGTCAGTCCCAAGCTACAGTACATGGTGTCCCCCTTCTCACATAATTTTAAAAATTGAGTTCAGAATTAAAAGGTAGTAGTTAAAATGTATCAAAGTCAAACAGCACTTCCATATCATCAGCATTGTTACTGCATGTAAACACATGATTTGCACACCACACTTGAGAAACCAACCTTTGATCATATTTACATTATTTTGAATTAGTCAAGACCATTGCTTGGAGACTTGTGATGAACATAATCTATACACACTTGCAATTGAACCATTCTAGATAAGTGTTTCTGTGTGTTCTATGTGGTTTAGATGTAGGAAAAAAATTGAATTTATTTGAAGTGGAAGGAAGGTAAGGAAAGCAGTTTTAATTACCTTGTCAATTTATTTTTTCAGGATAGCCATGATATAGTCAGTTTTATTTTCTCTAGCTATTTCAGTAAGGCATTCATTCCATTATTGTAGAAAGTAGTTATGGGAGCCCACACAAAGAACAGATTAACTACAAACCATTGGTTGTAAATCTTCCAAAAATTTAAAAAAAATCATATCATGATAATTGATCATGATCATATCAAGCCCAATATATTTCAGCAGCATTTTGTTTAAGCCATAGTGAGAGACAATATAACTTAATGATTAGGTGTAAATCCTGTAGCCAGAATTAAAATCCTCAGATGTTTTTCTCAACCACATACAAGCTGTGTAAACTTGGACTATTTGCTTAAACTCTTCTCTCCAATGCTTGAGTTTTTTCAAATGGCAAACATGGATGGCCAAACAGGTTTCTACTTTTTAGAGCTATTGTGAGACTAACATGTGTAAATTATGGGTCTCTTAATTATTATATGGAGTTATGTCCTCAAATGGTACCAGGGCCAATGGGAATAAGATGCAAGAAGAATGATTTGAATGGAGTATAAAGATTTTTTTAATAGTGTCAGCTCTGTCAGTTGGTAGAAAGTTCCCAGTGATGGGAAGAATGACTATTTTGAAGATCTATAAGAATGTTGAACAGAGGTTTGCACAACAGGAATCCAGCTGAAATACATGTACATTTCTTCTAAAATTCATATGCTATTATTCTCAAGGTGAGAATCTTCACAATGATAATTTCAGCTGTACCTAAAAATACCCGAGTTGAGACTCATAACTTTAAACAAGAATTGTCAAGAATTCTTCAACTTTCATATTTCTTGACTTCAGCAAAGTTTAAACCTCTAAACTTAATGCACTTTTCTCATGAAATGATGACAATAACAATTATTTTTCATAAATCTTTTTAAAGATTTTTTTAGTGTTCAATTTAAAAAATAAAAATCTCTCTGTTCTGTATATCAAAGTGTAAAACTATATAGTATCACATTTCTTTTATTAAATCTAAACTAAAAATGGTATTTGCTGATAATTTTGAGTATTTCGCTTTAAATACATGGGCATGTAGTAAACATTCCTTTAAATGAACAAGAAAAACTAAAGACATAGTATCATGATCATTGACACAAGACCACTATGTTTCAGCAGCATGTTTTCATATGCGATCTGTACTTTCTTTATACTGTGTTCCCTGGATCATGGCAGTTCTATCAATTTTATTTCTGTGTTGGTCTGTGTACTTTCATATTTCTTTACCCTCCATCCTTTGGAATTCTATATGTGTTCAGTAATAAATTCTCAGAACTAAAGTCCAGGGAACTGATTTAAAATATTGACTACTTTTTTGAAGTTTTGGTTAAAGTTATCACTATTACTCTTTCTTGTGTAGGAAGCATTTTATTTTACAATCTCTCATTTGCTTCTGCCTTTTCCTCACTCTCATTTGAGTTCTCTTCTCATGATTGTATTCAGTTTCTCCTCAAAGTCTCTTCTGTCTGTTTTGCAAAAGGCTCAGAATATGCATTTACTCTAAGAAATATTTTGAGCACCTAAGTTGTTTCAGGCTTTGAGATAATTATTGAGGATTTAGTCAAGTAGATGGGCCTTATCTTTACAAAAAATAAATACCATTGTAAAACTGTGGTATTGAATTCTCTCTTTTAAGTGCTGTAGTTCTCCAAAGTGTATTTTGCTTCTGCTAGCACTGTATTCGCCATTCAGGTTTCATTTCCTACAGTCAGGCTTTTATTAACACCAATTGACTGGAAATGCTCTTTAAGGATACTAATGGCAAATCTACGGGTTTTTCTGTTTTCATTCCCTTTGAGCTTACAATAATTTGTAGTTTTGTTAATTAAACTCTCCTTAAAATTTTATTTTGCTTGCCTTTTCTGTATCATGGATATCTCTTTTTCTTCCTTATCCTTAGATCAGCAATATTGGCCAAAAAATAAAAGCAATTCAACTCCCCAATTAAAATGACTCCAGACCCTGTCTATCCAAGACTTAACTTTTCATGAACATACATTTCTAGCTTCCTGCCACATATTTCCCATATATTGTGTCTTATCACTTCTATAGCAACAAGTGTTGTAAGAACTTATTGTGCTTTACCAGATGTTCTGCCAAAGGTATTATCAATATATTTGGCTACCAAGCTGCAAACTAGTGTCAAAATTTATGTTGGCATTAAAAGTCACTTGTACCTTATCCCACTCTGCTTAGTCTACTTTGTTTTCTTTTGCTCTTCCAAAATATGTCATCTGTTTACCCCTGACCAGAATTGTCATTATCTCCCAAGCATACCATACACATTTCCATCTTTCCAATTTGCTGCAGTTCTTCTTTCATTTTAATGTTTAATTCATTGGCCAACTCATTCATGGAAATTTGTCTGCCTACCCTAGTCCTTGATAATTTAATGACATTCCAAGAAACAAAGTTAAGTGTAAAGAGGAATGGCTTAAAGATATACAATTCTAGGTTTAAATTAGCAGCTTATCTAGATATGTGTCCTTGGATACATTTCCTAATCTCTATGAGCCTCATTAATTATGTGTATAAAGAAGATCAAATAAGAAAATATGAGTAAAGTGCCTGATTTAAGATAAATATTAGTAGCACATATTTTTATTACTTTAGACAATTTTTTAATGATGTAGTTTTACATATATTTTCTTCTGTCTTCACAATTAGGTATTCAAATATGTGAACAGAAACACCGTAATATAACGCAACAAAAGAAGCCTCCACATATAATTAATACTTTGTAAATGTTATTTCCATTCTACTCATCTGCTTACATGCACAGTGTCTTACAAATGTAAATGTTCCATGAGTTTATTATTTGTTTTTGTGGTCATAATGGTCCAAGGCTTTACTGGGATATGCAATCACAGGGTTACACAATTGAGAAGAAAAGAAAAAGTAGGCTAGGAAGCAGGGAAAGAAAATGCAAGGTAGTGCATTTCTAGGTTGTTAACAGACTAACAATAAAACACAGTTTGTAGTTGAACTATGAGAATGTCTTCCAAACAACCACTGTGTCTCAGATCTGTTCATTCAGGAGATAAAAGGAAAGGAATTATCTTGCAACGTATCTCGTCTTCTGTTTCTCAGAGGTCCGAGTTTGCACTAATGTACATTATTTCTCTGTCACTCCAAAATTCTGTTAACCAATTTTGCTTGTCCTTTTAGTCACCCCAGAATCTAGTTCATCGAAACTGTAACAACGTCTACTGGCAAAAGTGCCCCTCTACTAGAACCTAGTATCTCTTGCTCAAGAAATCCTTTAGTTGTAGAGAAGTAAAGCACTCCTTCATAAGTGAGTAATGCTGAGAAAGGCTAATCCTAAATCTACCTTTTATTTCCCTAGCTCATGAATTCTAATAATTGGGGATGTGGGATTAAATACCAGCATTGATTCAATGTATATACTATACCTTGGAGGAACGTGCTCCACCATGCATGGTGCTGTGTCCAAAGCTGGTGCTTTATCCAAACCCATAGCATGTTGTTTTACTATTCTTCAGGCCAGATGTTTACAGGTGATATTATAAGACCAATGAATCTCGTATTCAAAAGCCCATTGTAATACTTGTCTCACCATAAAAGAGGTTCCTTTTACCAAGGAAATTTTTTCAGTCATAATTTTGTCAATCATACTATATCAATGGATTAGGAATTCCCTAGACCATTAGATGATATTGAGGGGCAAAGAATGTAAGTCTAAGTCCAGAGTATGTGTCTATTTCAGAAAAGATGAATTTCAGTCTCCTGCAACATAGAAGGGGACCTATGCAATCCACTCTCACCAGCTGGTTAGCTTGTCTTCCCCAGTTAATTGTGCTAAATTAGGAATTCACAGTGATTTATCTAGATCAGTCTTATTGAGGGAGGGCTCATATTTTCAGGTTTGGGCATAGCTTCCTTCCTTGCTACCTTGGTGATGTCTTTGTGGGCCCATTGTAGGAACATTGGGATAGCTGTTGTCCATGGTACAAGTAACTCTGTCTATCTGATTGTTGAGAGCCTCCTCTGTAATGGATGCTATCTGCTGAACATTCAAGAAAGATCCTTACTTTATGATCACTCCAATGGCTCTATTGACATAAGATGACTCCATATCTCTTTGCCACTGATCTTTTCCTATTTTTCCTTTTAGGCTTCTCCCCAGCCAGCAAAGCTATTTGCCTGTTACCAGAAGTCCATGTATAACTTAGACCATCTCTGTCTTCATAAAAACTGAGCATCCAAGTGTACTGTTCACAGCTTTGTCTATGAGAAAGATTTTTTTGCATCACTATCTTGGTTAGCACCAGTGTACCATGCCAACCCTTTCCTAAACTAGAATGCATTCTTTCTTTTTCATAAATTTATTGTGAGGAACACCATTTGAGTTGAGGAATGTTCTTACTAGTGCCTTTTAGACCTATTTGAGCCTGTTCCGAAGGCAGTGCTTCCTTTTAAAAATTGCATTCTATGATAGCTGGGCGGTATGCCTACTTCACATTACTATCCAATGGATTTAATAAAACCAAACAGGTTTTCAGTCTCTGGATGATCCACGGTAATATCCTCAGTTACCACGTGAGCCCAATAGTGTTACAAGAGCTATTTTTTCAAACAGAGAGCAAATCTTATTTGCAGAGCGTAGTCTTGCTACAGAATTTTAGAAATCTGAGCCATGGTTTTACCACTGAGACTTGCTAGTTCTCTTCTCCACATTCTTAACCACCATGGATAATCCCAGAACTAGTTTTCAGTCATATGGCACAAATGGCAGGGAAAATTATCCAACAACTGGGACTTACATACACTAACCCCATTAGAAACCAATAGCCTTATGAACCAACCAACAAATAGATTTGAATCATATTCTTATGTACCTTAAAAATCCAAAGGAACCTAATAAATTCTGTGCCTCATTTTCACTGGTTGGTTGTGTGAGGGGCAGTGACTTTCTATATGGAGAAGTTCCCCCACTATACTCTAGACCATGATATTATTGAAAAGTCTACAGATACAGCAGATCCTCGAAACTCATAGGGATTTACTTCTCAGCTTCTGGCATACATGTGTTTTACTAGGTTATCTAGAATACTCATCATTTCTTACTCACTGAATCCAGTTAGCATGACAAGATATATTATCAGTAGAATGGATAGCTTTGATGCCTTGTGGAATGTCAGGACAATCAGGGTTTTTGCAGACTATATCAGGACAGAGAATATAGTTTAATTATAACTAGAGCTCTGAGATTATGCAAGTGTACTGCCACCTTTGCCATATAAAGAAAAACTCCTTTTTTTCTTTCTTGATAATTTCCTGATAATGAGAATTGAGGAAAAAGCATTTGTCAAGTCAATAGCTGGATATTAATGCCCCAAGCAACTGTGAGAGTTTTCCCATACCTGGGAGCACCACCTCTGGCTGGTTCCATGCCTGAGGGGATACAATCTTTCTCCTTCCAAACTTTCAAGCTTCTGTTTCTTCTGACCAACTCTGGTCACCCTTCAGAGATGAACCACAAAATACAAATTGTGTACTTTTGGTGCTTCTGCATATGACTTAAACTCTCTGCTACTGATGTTTAAAACTAACATTGCACAAAATAAAGATGAGGAGTAAAATTCATGCTAGTAGTTTAAAGTTTTATTTTTTCTTTATTTAGAATGACTTTAAATAACAAATAAAAAGCACCATGACAAATCAAAGTTCTGTGGAAGAAAATAAAAAGCTTTATGTGTATCTTTTACAGCCTTTTTTCCTGCTCTTTGAGCAAGAGGCTCTGCATCTTCACTTTGCATTGTGCTTCACAAACTGTGTAGATAGCCCTGCCTCCAGGAGATTCTGATACATACAACAATTTGAGAACCACTGTTCTAATACATTAAAGAATCAGAGAGAGCTTTGCCAGCTGTTAGTATATCTCAATTATATATTTATATTAGATAAATATAGATATTAATATATATAATAATATATATTACTATATAAATATATATATATATATAAATATATAAACACTGTATACAAAAATAAACTCGAAATGGATCAAAGAACTAAATGTAAGACCAGACACTATAAAATTCTTAGAAGAAAACTTAGGCATACCATTCTATGACATAAATCACTGCAAGATACTTTTTGACCCACCTCCTAAAGAAATGGAAATAAAAACCAAATTAAACAAATGGGACCTAATGAAACTTAAAAGCTTTTGCACAGCAAAGGGAACCATAAACAAGATGAAAAGACAACCCTCAGAATGGGAGAAAGTATTTGCAAATGAAGCAACTGACAAAGGATTAATCTCCAAAATATACAAGCAGCTCACGCAGCTCAATATTTAAAAAAAAACAAAAAATCCAATCCAGAAATGAGAAGAAGACCTAAATAGACATTTCTCCAAAGAAGGCATACAGATTGCCAACAAACACATGAAAGGATGCACAACATCACTAATCATTAGAGAAATGCAAATCAAAACTACAATGCATTATCACCTCACAGCAGTCAGAATGGCAATCACAAAATAAGTACAAACAATAAATGCTGGAGAGGGTGTGGAGAAAAGGGAACCCTCTTGCACTGTTGGTGAGAATGTAAATTGATACAGAAAATATGGAGAACAGTACGGAGGTTCCTTAAAAACCTAAAAATAGAGCTACCATATGACCCAGCAATCCCACTGCTGGGCATATACCCTGAGAAAACCATAATTCAAAGAGTCTTGTACCACAATATTCATTTCAGCTCTATTTACAATAACCAGGACAAGGAAGCAACCTAAGTGTCCATTGACATATGAATAGATAAAGAAGATGTGGCACACATGTACAATGGAATATTACTCAGCTTTAAAAAGAAACGAAATTGAATTATTTGTAGTGAGGTTGATGTACCTAGAATCTGTCATACAGAGTGAAGTAAGTCAGAAAGAGAAAAGCAAATACCGTATGCTAACATATATATATGGAATCAAAAAAAAAAAATGGTTCTAAAGAACCTAGGAGCAGGACAGGAATAAAGATGCAGATAGAGAATGGACTTGACATGGGGAGGGGGAAGGGTAAGATGGGACGAAGTGAGAGAGTGACATGGACATATATACACTACCAAATGTATATCTATCTCATTAGATAGCTAGTGGGAAGCAGCTGCATAGCACAGGTAGCTCAGCTCGATGCTTTGTGTCCACCTAGAGTTATGGGATAAGGAGTGTGGGAGGGAGATGCAAGAGGGAGGGAATATGGGGATATATGTATAGGTATAGCTGACTCACTTTGTTATACAGCAGAAACTAACACAACATTGTAAAGCAATTATACTCCAATAAAGATGTTTAAAAAAAGAATTAATAAAACTGACAACTATTCACTTTAGTCTGGCAGATTTGGATCCGAGAAGTCTTAAAGAAATTCAAATTTATGTCATTTCCTAAGCACTGATAACAAAATTGACAAGAAAAAGAAGAGTTGAATACACTGACAACTCTGAAAACATTTCTTTTCTTTTCTGAATTATATATATATATATATATGTATATATATATATTATATATATATACATATATATATAATATGTATATGAGTGTATATATGTTATATATACACACAGAGATAAATTGAATTATTGAAATGTGTTTTTAGATAGTGATTGCTTCATATTTGTTTTCCTGCCTTTAGAAAATGTCTTGGGAAAGATAAAAAGATATATGTAAATAAGCAATATAGTCTGTGAAAAACATTTTTTTAATTTGTTTTTATTTCTGAAGGCGTACAGAAAAGAAAGCAGGTAGTTCAGGGGAAATTCAGTGAAAATTGTACTTTCTACTTAGCATTCTTTCCTGATTTTGAGGATTCAGATCCTTTAGATAGATTAAAGAGTAATAGATCTGTAGCCTTTAAAAGACATAAGACAGAAAAAAATCAATCTTCAAGTATTCATAAAGCCAATCAATAGAATATTAATAATATATTTGCCCCGAATTAATATGAGAAAAGTACAAGAAAGCCAATTTTACTTCAAAATGAGGATGGTGTTCTGACAGAGCTATTCAACAATGATATGAGCTTTCTTTTAGGGTAGTGGATTTCCCATCACTGAAAATATTCACTGGGTAAACATTACACAGAAGTACATACCGTGAACATTAAATTAAGTGACTTCAAACATTGTTTCTGATTTGAGATTATATGAAGTCGCAGAAATTCCCATTTTTAACCCTGCTAGATAATATGAGTATTAGACCAGATGACATCAACATTTCTTTAGTACTCTCCAAATCTATAATTCTATGAGAAACATTTCCTTGTCTTGGGAATTGTTATTCCAGAGAGAAAAAAGTGTGTATCTCCTAATTCAAACTCCTTTTTGGCCTCCTTTATTCTATTTGCATTTTCAACTATCGGATTCCATTAAATCTTTCATATTTTTCCCTCTTGCCATAAAAAGTATATATTTCTCTTTTAACATCATATTGTCCTCCTTATTGGAAAATAAGTTTCTTCGAAGCCAGAACTTTTCTTTTTCTTTTCTTTTTTTTTTTTTTGGCTCTGTATTCCTAGTATTAAGAACATAAGAGGCATAGAAAAAGCACTCAATAAAATTTGTTGACTGAATAATCAGTAAAGAAAATAGGGAAGATAAAGAGATATGAACATGAATACAACTACCAATAGAGCCTGAAAGGAAGGGAAATTCTGATGCAGAACAGTTAATGGCTAATGCTTATATAATATTTGCTGTGTGTCAGTTACTTTTCTAAGAACAGTAAATGTATTTAATCTTCACAGTTAATCCTCACAACAGTGCTTTAAGGTGAATACTATTTTTATCCACATTTACAGATAAGGAACCAAATTCCTAACACACAGCCAGTGGGTAGTAGCGTTGGGATCTAAATCTTGGCCAACTCTCCAAGTCAGTGGTAATCTATTGACTCTCTATTGTAACCAAGCCATATCACCGAACCCAGTTATACCAAGAAAGAATTGGAAATAAGATCTAAGTTAGCACTCAGGAATCAGGGTGCAAGCATGGTGCATAGATAAAAGTAAACCAGTAAGTCCAACCTAGATGGGCAGAGGAGAACCAGAAGGGGAAATTAATGGAAGGATGGATAGCCCAGGTAATATAATAGGATGAAAGACTGAATTCCTACTCTCAGCAATATCTTGACTAATGGTATGACTATGTATGAGCCCCTCTGAGCCTCAGCATTCCTATCTGTAAAATAACAAGGTATTATTATCACCTAATGAATCCCTTCCTTTTGAACTCTCAGGTAGTGCTCAAAAGCTCAGGCAGCAACAATGACACAGGCATTAAAAATTCACAGAACCCAAATAATCAAAAGCCCAGGAAAATTGGTTTTAACCTGAAAGGGTCTTGACAGCAAAATCTGTGTAACAACATTAAGATAAGTGTTATTCTTAGCCATTGATAATTGGGAGAGGTGCCTCTCCCTGCCATGTATTTTTAGAAAGTTTAAATCATAGAGGCAGTGGAAAAAGTATATATAAAGAGAAGTTGATCCTGAGGGTAGACCACTTTTTCCTGTCCCCGACGCTCCTTGGTTCATGGGAAACCTATTATTTCTTAAAGGAATCATTCTATAAAATAAAGAGCCTAGAATTGATCACTTAAAAGATTGGGAATAATTACCATGTTTTCGGAGGTTTATGTGAGAGTTTTTAACATAACTATTTTAAAATTTCTCTTATGATATGTGTCATTTTCCTAGGGCTGCCATAAAAAGTACCCAAAATCGGGTAGCTTCTAACAATAGAAATTTATTCTTTTGCAGTTCTACAGGCTAAAAGTCTGAAGTCAAGATATTGGCAGGGCCAGGCTCTCTCTGAAGTTTAGGGAAGAATCTTTCCTTGGCTTTTTCAGCTCCAGGCGGTTCCTGGCCATCCTTGGCTTATGGCAGCATTACTGTTTTTTTTTTTTTTTCTCACTTTAAAAAATATTTATTAACATAATTTTATATGGTTCTATAAAGTTAAGTACAGTGGATATACCATAATTTGCATAAGCAATCACCAATTGTACAATTAGCCCATTTTCTATTGTTCACTGTTTTTTTTTTTTCTGATAACTTTTTTTTTAACATCTTTATTGGAGTATAATTGTTTTACAATGTTGTGTTAGTTGCTTCTGTATAACAAAGTGAATCAGCTATGTGTATACATATATCCCCATATCTCCTCCCTCTTGCATCTGTCTCTGACCCTTCTTATCCCATCCTTCTAGGTAGATAGACAGCACCCAGCTTATCTCCCTGTGCTATACGACTGCTTCCCACTAGCTATCTATTTTACATTTGGTAGTGTATATTTGTCCTTGCCACTCTCTCACTTAGTCCCAGTTTACCCTTCCCCCTCCTGTGTCCTCAAGTCCATTCTCTACACCTGCGTCTTTATCCCTGTCCTGCCCCTAGGTTCTTCAGAACCTTTTTTTTTTTAGGTTCCATATATATGTATTAGCATACTGTATTTGTTTTTCTCTTTCTGACTTACTTTGTATGACAGACTCTAGGTACATCCACCTCACTACATATAATTCAGTTTCATTTCTTTTTATGGCTGAGTAATAGTCCATTGTGTATATGTGCCACATCTTCTTTATCCATTCATCTGTCAGTGAATACTTAGATTGCTTCCATGTCCTGGCTATTGTAAATAGAAGTACAATGAACATTGTGGTACATGACTCTTTTTGAATTATGGTTTACTCAGGGTATATGTACAGTAGAGGGATTGCTTGATCATATGGTAGTTCTATTTTTGTTTTTTTAAGGAACACCCATACTGTTCTCCATAGTGACTGTATCAATTTACATTCCCACCAACAGTGCAAGAGGGTTCCCTTTTCTCCACACCCTCTCTAGCATTTATTGTTTATACATATTTTGATGATGGCCATTCTGACTGGTGTGAGGTGATACCTCATTGTAGTTTTGATTTTCATTTCTCTAATGATTAATGATGTTGAACATCCTTTCATGTGTTTGTTGGTAATCTGTATATCTTCTTTGGAGAAATATCTATTTAGGTCTGCTCATTTTTGGATTGGGTTTTTGTTTTTTTTTTTTTTTGATATTGAGCTGCATGAGCTGTTTATATATTTTGGAGATTAATCCTTTGTCAGTTGCTTCATTCACAAATATTTTCTCCCATTCTGAGGATTGTCTTTTCATCTTGTTTATGGTTTCCTTTGCTGTGCAAAAGCTTTTAAGTTTCATTAGGTCCCATTTGTTTATTTTTGTTTTTATTTCCATTTCTCTAGGGAGAGGGTCAAAAAGGATCTTGCTGTGATTTATGTCATAGAGTGTTCTGCCTATGTTTTCCTCAAAGAGTTTTATAGTGTCTTATCTTACATTTAGGTTTTTAATCCATTTTGAGTTTATTTTTGTGTATGGTGTTTGGGAATGTTCTAATTTCATTCTTTCACATGTACCTCTCCAGTTTCCCCAGCACCACTTATTCAAGAGGCTGTCTTTTCTCCATTGTATATTCTTGCCTCCTTTATCAAAGATAAGGTGACCATATGTGCGTAGGTTTATCTCTGGGCTTTCTATCCTGTTCCATTGATCTATATTTCTGTTTTTGTGCCAGTACCGTACTTCCTTTTTTTTTTTTTTTTTTTTTTTTTTTTGCGGTATGTGAACCTCTCTGTCTTGTGGTCTCTCCCGTTGTGGAGCACAGGCTCAGGACACACAGGCTCAGCAGCCATGGCTCATGGACCTAGCCACTCCATGGCATGTGGGATCTTCCCGGACCGGGACGCGAACCCATATCCCCTGCATTGGCATGCAGACTCTAAACCACTGCACCACCAGGGAAGCCCCTACCATACTGTCTTGATTACTGTAGCTTTGTAGTATAGTCTGAAGTCAGGGAACCTGATTCCTCCAGCTCCATATTTCTTTCTCAAGATTGATTTTACTATTTGGGGTTTTTTGTATTTCCATACAAATTGTGAAATTTTTTATTCTACTTCTGTGAAATATTGTTCACTGTGTTATTTTATTTTTTACTCAATTTTTGGGTGGGGGAAATTTATTTATTTATTAACTTTTTATATTTCTTACTATTTTAAGTAATGCTGTATTGAGTAATTGTGCATATATATATATATACATATATACACAGGTGTATATGTGTGTATATATATGTGTGTTTATATATATATATATAAACTTTTTCTTCATATATGTATGGAAAGATTCCTAGAACTGGAGTTCTTGGTTAAATTGTTGTGATGCACAATGACAAATCACTTTTCAAAGGTAGCATATCAACTCATGCTTTCAGAAGTACTGTTCATAATTGTTTTGAAATCACTGCAACCTTAATAGGCTAAAGTGCTATATTATTTTCATTTTTATTTTCAGTTTTTGATTACTAATGAAACTTTTTCTACACTAGAAGTTTGTCCTTTAAAGAATTACTATAAAAAATTTTATAGTAAAGTAGAAAAAGTGAACAAACAAGTCCTATTTGGTCTGCCTTATGAAAATGAGTTTCCATTTGGCTTAATACATATATACAGGTAAAAGACCAGTTTCAGTCATCAAAGAGATGATGGTACAGGTAGGAGGAAATGTAGCCACTATACAAGGGTTGCAATCTAGCTCTTTCTTGAAGAAGGATTTTATTCTATCCTTCACGTACAATAATGACATTGATATTCAATATAATTTGATTAGATTTTATGAAGAATCTCTATCCAGGAAGATGATACCATATGAGTTTGAGGAAGAGGAGGTAAAGCTCTCTTCATTATTTAGTCTTGTGTCAGTATTACTTTTATCTTTGTCTCTCCAATTTCACATGGCCTTCTTCCCCGTGTCTCCTCTGTCTTCTCATGGGGTTCTCCTCACTGTATGACTGACTACATCTCTCCTAGTTTTTTCTTCTAAGCACCCCGCCATTGGATTAGGGTCCACTCCAATCCAGTGAAGCCTTATCTTAACTAATTACATCTGTAATGATGACCCATTTCCTAATAAGGTTACATTCTGAGGTTCCAAGTGAAGTTGAAGTTTTGTGAAACACTATTCAATCCAGTACATGTTGTAACAGAAAAGACACTGCTTCAGGAGTCAAGAGATGCATGTTTCAATCTTACTCCTGACAATAGTAGAATCATACATGTATCAGAAACTCTGAAGTTTTGCTGGCATAGGATGCTGTTGGAATTATAACTTTAAATCCTATAACTTTAGACTAAAAATTTACATTTTTCATACTTAGAGAATAAGCCTCAACCAGAAGATGTAACCAATTCCTAGGCTTGCCTTTCAGTTTTCTATTTATTTGACAGTATGAGCTTCCTAAGTATTCATCTTCTTAACCAATAACTTTTTAAATGGAAATTAAATAAATTCCACACCCTCTGGTGATTTGAAATCAAGCCAGAGATTCTATACTGGTCTGTCAAAGGATTAACCTTCCCACCATAATGCTTAAAACAGTGATTGGGAGGTTCCTCTAACTGACCACTAGTTGTAAATTGCAAGATGGTGAGACATAGGTTTTATCTCAGTAGACTTTCATAGCAGTGAGTTTTCCTTGAGTTAACCATAATAAGTAGATAATGTGCTGTGAACAACATTAAAGTTAATGTTAAACTTACTTGATCAATAATAAAATATTCAACTACATTTTAATATCCGTATTTTAAACTAAACCAATAACTAAAATGTGACAATTGAAGGAATTTACTTATATTTTCCTTGACTTGATGTTACCATTAATTGTTATCTAACTTTTTAAATGGTGTAAAAAAATGAATTTCTAATGAAATATCAAATGAATTACTGCTATTTGATATATTAGCAACAATAAGATGAAGGAAAAACAATAATAGAATTAAGTGACAGAGGGAAATGAATATTAGAAAAACATTTATGTCAAATTCAGGAAATAATAATTAAAAATGGTAATATCTGTCTACTTAGAATAAAACAAAACTATGAATTTTTATAGCTAGAAAAATTATTTAAAATATTATGAAGCAGCAAAAATAGTACACTTTAGTCTTTATTTATGTCGTTAATAAGGATTATTTTCTTATGTTGTGTCTTATGCAGTGGCAACTTAAATTTGGTGGTAAAATCTTTAAAATGAATATTTCAAGCTATATGTAAAAGATGTATGTAAAAAAAAAAGATGTATGTACACATATATTCCCATTTAAAGGAGAGACTGTTAAAGTTTTACAATAAACTTATTCCATTATATGGTCTAAATTACACTTTCAATATTAATTTCTACGACTTTTTCTGTGTTCATTGTCAATCAAGTTGACATACGAAACATGGCACTTCATACCATATTGTGTGCCTTTGTTTATATGGTCTCCCCTGGTCAGAATACATTTCTCTCTGTTTCTTATTTTCTAATTTATACTCCTACCTAATATTCTAGGTCCATTTGAAAAACAAGCTTTTACAGACTTGATGACAGTCATTTTCTAGGCTTTGCACATTGTCTAGGTGTCCCATGTGTGGTAAGATTTTTGATGCACATCCATTTTGTTCTCCTCACTACAATTATACAGGACCAACTATTAGGTGTTCAATAAGTCTGTGTAGAATGAATGATTGAATAAACTTAAAATAAAGGTATTGTACAAAAAGTAAACAGGCCAAAGAGTTTTGGTGCTTCTCATTACTTGGTCTTCTCAGACAACAAGGAATTAGCTAAGGTATAAGGAAACTAGTGTGAATTGGTATTTTTTATTCTTCAGTGAATAAAAGATAATGAAAATAAAATAGTTTCCAGAAGCTAGATTGCAAATAACACAGGAATATTAGGCAAGATATCATTCAAAGGAGACTTGATGGAGAAAATAAGAAAAAAGAGCTAAGGGACCTTTAGAACTCCAACGTATATAAAGAAAAAAAAGACAATATACTCTATGCATCAGTGTGATAGATTCAGTAATATCTGATACTGTCTTCTAATGCCCAGTTTATTTATAGCAATAACTACAAACAACATTTCTTGTTTCCAAAAGATGTAGTATAATTTATAAAGGTACAAAATTATAAGAATATAATCTAAATTAGGTGCAAGAATAAAAGAAGAAAAAAGAAAATCTGCTGTAGTGATATTAAAAGAAGCTATTGTCAGAACTGTCTGAAAAAGAAATCAAATTATAAAAGGTTATAGCCTTCCTATCAGCCAGATTTCAATTTGACTCTAAGTTTTCTAGAGGCCAAATAAAAAGAGAAATCTGATCAATTTCATAATTTACAATATCCATGATAAAAGCAAACCAATTTACTCAGAAGTGCAATTATTCCTGCTACTAAAACCTAAAAGAAATTTCTCCCAAGGGTCATCATAAAGAGGACACTGTAAAATATAATGAAATATGCCTTGAACAATATCTTTATGATAGACACTGTTGACAGTTTTATAGAGCTGCTTTTTTATGGTACCCCTCGCTATATACTGATGGTCTAGCTATATAATTCTGTGTGTAGTTTAATAGATGCATAGATTTTTGAATAACTGGAAAAATAGATGGGAAAAAGTGCTTTAAAGATTCTTCAAAAACTTCTTTATCT
Source organism: Lipotes vexillifer (assembly GCF_000442215.2). Taxonomy (NCBI): domain Eukaryota; kingdom Metazoa; phylum Chordata; class Mammalia; order Artiodactyla; family Lipotidae; genus Lipotes; species Lipotes vexillifer. Next base: position 938,404 of record NW_006783733.1, on the reverse strand, counting down.
TATTGTAGCTCTTTAGAGAAATTTGGCGGCACTAAATCTCAGGGCACACAGTTCCTTCATTAAGTAAATAGGTATTGGAAATCTATAATTGACACAGCACTGTATTAGACACAGAGGAAACACAGGGGGCGAAAAAAAACTTCATGAAATCAGCTATTATGTGATGTCATTTAAAGGTAAAGAAAATAACCAATGACGTAAAAGTAAAGTTGACGGCTTTTGTGAAAGCTGAAGACACTTCAAGCCTTGGATTCATTTCTAAGGATACACTCATAACATAGGTCAAGTTTCTCTTCAGAAAACAGGTTTGAATCTGCTCTGACATACAGATTAACGGGCACTTGCCGACTCTTCTGCTATGTTTTAGCATAGTCACAATGCCCTTTGGGGAAGAGATCTAGTCCCACTCTACTTCAGGCTTACCCTAAAATAACCATCCTATTGAGATTTCTGCCACAACTGTGGCTTTAAAGCTACCATCTGAGAAGCATTAGTTATATATTCCTTGGAGTTGTCTCAGGAGACATAGAGGAAGGTGGAACACAAGTGAAGGCCAGCAGTCAAACCTCTGTCTTCTCTAACCATTTATCAGACACAGAAGACTTTGTGATGAAATGTAAGAAGATTTTTGACAAGTAGTTTTTTAAAAGTGTTTGAAAATCACTGCACTGCTCTGTAATATTTCCAAAATCTATTCTTCTCTACAAAGATCAATATATCCATTCAACAAATAAGTACTGTTCACCTGCTATCTCCAGAATCTAGATATGAAAGGTTAAATGTCAAAGTCTTTGTTTCAAGGAGCTTAAAGCTTGTGATAAGATTCCTAAGTGCACCAAAGATTAGGTAGCAGTTTGGTAACTGCTGTGCCATAGATGTAAACAGCAGGCACTGTGCATACATAGAAGGTGAGGCAGCCATATCAAATGGGAGTGAATAAAGAGCACCGGATATATATATATATATATGTATGTATATATATATATATATATACATATATATATATATCCTATCCATATTTAATTTTTGAATTGAATCTTGAAAAATGACACAAATTATGAAAACAAGGTGGCTAATAGTCATTTTAAACACTGGAGTGAGGATTAGGCAAAATTAAGGAAGAGTAGTTTTGTGGCTGGTGTGCCAATAAGTTTGGAGATGAAGTGTTAGAATCAGGAAGAGGTCAGATCGTGAAGAACCAGTGTGTTTAACCAAAAGATTTGAACAAACAAACAAACAAAAAGCAAGATGAAACAAAAACTTTAGGGTAGTGCCATGAGCACATTGAAGTTTAGAAATATCTTCTAGTATCAGTACAGAAGGTCCACTAAAGAAGCTAAGGGTAGAATCAGGCAGAGTAACTAGGCGGGTATGGCAGCAATCTGCAAGAAAACAAATGGGACTCTGAATTAAGCCAGAAAAACTGTCATGTGAGGAAGGAGGTTTGAGAGATAATAAAAAGGTGAAACATATGGGATTTTGTGATACCTATGGTCTACCATTTCTCTTTTTCCCTTTCTGAATGAACAATGATGCATCTTACAGTGTTACTTCTGTGTAATTTTATTCCCACTTTCTTGCTGTCAAGTTTTTTTCAAAGTTGAAATTCTATTCTTTTAATATTCACCAAATTTTATCTAGCAGTCCTCTTGAAACTTGAACGTTTAATCACTTTATATTCTGCCTGCAAAACAACGCTCAACATTATAATCCTCCAGTTATTACAAGATCTGTGCTGTCTTGGATACATTTACACTTCAATTACAATTACAATGCTTTCATCTTAACAGCTTTTAGTTTCTGAAGGATTTAAGTCTCAAGGATTATGGTATAATGAGAACAAAGGTTGTTGATTACTTTTTTCATTTCTTTCTGAGGTGCTGTGCTAGCTAAATAAAACCAAGGTCGAATTTATGCCAAGCTCTTTTCTCCCTGTAGGAAAACATAATGGAAGTTATGAGAAATCAAGAGTTTTTACTGCTTCCAGCTGAGGAGCTCCATAAACTCCTGGCCAGTGATGATGTCAATGTCCCTGATGAAGAAACCATCTTCCATGCATTAATGATGTGGGTCAAATATGACATGCAGAGGAGATGCAATGACTTGAGTATGCTTCTGGCCTTTATAAGACTGCCATTGCTTCCACCTCAGGTAATTACATGGGATGCTGTTTTCGTACCTACGATTGACTGAAAAATTCTGTGTTAAAATTAAACATTACAACTCATGTTTTATTACTTATTCACATTTTTGTTTGTTTGTTTTAATCAAACACTCTTTTTAAGGTAAATTTGCTGGTGGAAATGCTGAGTCATGGGTCATGGGTCTGAATTCCATTTCCACCACTTACTGAGTCATGGTTATATGACTATAAGAATGTCAATTTCTCTGAAATTAAATTTCTTCATCTATCAAATCAAATTGTACTACCACGCAAAATTTTATGAGGATCAAATTAGATAATATATATAAAATACTTAATCTTAATAGAATATTTAAAAGATTTTTAGAACATTGCAATTATTAATTTTCTGCTTCCCTGTTTTGATGATTGATCTAACTATCTACATATCTATCTATCTACCTAATTAACTAGCTAGCTAGTCAGCTAGTTATTTATCAAGCTATCATCTATCTGACCTAAGATACAATAATATGATCATTCTCTGATGAATATACATATTCTGTGGCCATCCCTACGGTATTCTTAAAAGCTCAAAGCATGGGATTTCAAATGTCTATAGAAGGATAAGATATATTACTGAATAGTACAGAGTTATGAATTAATACCATTTAGCAATTGGAATTATGGGACCTTTGATAATTGGAGCTAAGGAGAATACACACACCAAGTGAAAAAAATCACCTCATTTTATTGATGAGGTATGTAGGACACAGGTGATTTGATAAAACACCAAGTTTTCAACTTAGAAGAAGAAGAGTAATTAATTTTCCCTGATTCAGAGTCTTGTGTCTTTAAAATAACTTGTAATGTTGCAAAATTATCCATGCACAACATTGTTAACCCAGGGCATCTGGCGTCTCAAGGTATCCAAACACAAGCTTGAAGGTGGCTCTGACCTCTGTAGTGATAGATAAAATTGTGTATGTGTACATTTCTTATGAGGGATATTAAGAGCCTGTTCATTTGAATTAAAATCACTATCAACATTTTCAATAATCCACATATTACTAAGAATGTAAGATAGGGAATTAGGAAATCGGGAAACAACAATAGGCAAGTATAACGTTAGTAACAAGAGAAGAGAGAGGGAGCTGGGTCATATATTAAGATTGGAAAGTTAAAAAAAAAAAAACTTTGCCAAAATTGGGAAACAAATGAAGTTTTATGAATAAATTAAGAATTGTGTTTCATATGGCTACTAGAATAAATAAAGAAGTAGAAGTAAAAAAATTATGGAAATCCTGCCTAAACAAATTATATTCAATAAAAGTTTATCCTAACACCAGGCTCTTATAAAAGGAAGGGAAACATCTATTTTGGTAATGGGACAAAGAATGAATTGGAAAGCCATGCACTGGATTTTTCTGAATCTTCCAACATAGGTTCTGACACCACATATTCTCAGAGCTTGGTCATCCTCTCTCAAGACCGAAATAGCTAATGATCACTATTAGTCAATAATAGGTAGATAGCCATTAACCAATGATAGATGATGTAGCAATTGGTCCCTTTGATCCTGCCCACCCATTTCACCTCTCTTCTGAAATGTTGGGAGTTTGGAGTTAAACTGGTACTGAAAAATCATCATATATAATAGGACACATACCAGAGGAGGCCAAGAATATGGCCAGGGCTCCAGTTTTTTCATGATATGCCTTTTCTTCATACCCTCCTTGCCCACTCTTTTGTCAACAAAAATGGGAGCTGCTCCTACGTGTGTATCTCATCTAAACTATTACATCAGAATAGAGATGTACATTCTATTGACTCATTTGTTCCTAAGGCTACACATTACACATAGTGTTTTAATTCTGATTGGTAAATGTGCTTTATCTTGATTAGTGAAACAATATTTATTAACATTAGAAAATAAATTATTATTATGTGTTGGTGAAACTAACTAGTAAAAGACTTTTAAGTTTAACTCATCACAGTGTCCAATAGGCATAAACACAGCATATATTTATTTTCCATTTCTCATCTCTTAAGCTGGGTACATTACAAACATAACTTTATATACAATTTCAAGCAACATATGTGCAGGGGGAAAAATAAAGCACATTTTCTTTTCATAAAAATGTCTTTGGATATAGAAGGGGCTATTGTTTCCATAACTAATATTAATGAATTACATGTCATTATAAGCACTTTTCATACAGTATTTCTAATCTTAAAAAATACAATTGCAAGGTAGGAGTTATTAATTATATTATGCAGAGGGATAAACAGCTTCAAAGAAGTTAAGTGATTTTTCAAAGGTCATAGAGCTAGTGAAAAATCCAGTTTTCCTGCAAATCTAGGATAGCCAGATATGAATATACACAGGGATATTACTACTGTGAATGTATGTTGTTTCCTTATTTGCTGTCTAAACTTGAAGATCATTAAAATGTTCTGAATACAGCAATTCTCAAGATTCCTATTAAAAGCCTGAGAAAGGAAGAAGAGTGGCAGAATTGGAATTAACATGCATTTAGTTTTTTCTTCAGTTACCAAACTTATATTTTATCTCACTTAATTTCTATAATATCCTTATGCAGTAAATATCATTATTATTTTGTGACAAATGAGTAAATTGAGAATCGACATGATAATCATTTTTCTAGTGAACTGTAGAGCTCAGACTACTCTAATTGTGTTTGATACTGTGTTTCTTCTCCTACTGATGAGAAATAAGTGCAAAGTTTATTTCTGCAGATGGTTTCCTATTTACCTCAATGTCTAGTCAGAGTTTTTAAAAGTTTAATTAAATCTAGAATTTTCCAGTCTTTGCGTGAATTTTCAAGGCTACTAAACATCTCAAGGTTCTTAAGAAAAGCTGTATGATGACCAGAAAACACTTTTTTCTTGGGTTTGGGAGCCAGTAAATATGGGTTTTGTCCTTAATTCTGACAGTACTTAATGTGTAGTTTTTTTTTTTTTAACTTCCAAGTGATTTCTGTGTATATATTGTGTGTCTTATTACATTACCTATGTAATTATATTACATATTATATACATTATATACATATTTACATATAATATATAATTACAAAATGTTTTTGTTATATAACAAAACAATATTATATTTTAAAATGCTAGCAATATTTAAACGAAGAAGAGCCTACATTTTTCTAGTGTGGTAGGGGTTTATCTTCAAAAAGAAATAGTCCTTGGATTAATTTTTGAAGGAGACTTGAGAAGAATTTGGCTTATCTTTTTTTTTTGGCTTATCTTTTTACAAGGTAATTGCTATAGATGTGAATGATATGTTTCAGGTGAGTGTCAGAACAATATTTGGAAGACCAGGTATGAACTGTTTATGTGTATTGTTAGGCAAAACATAGCAAATTACTGACCAAGGAGAGAGTGGAAAGGCAAAAAAATTTAGAGATGTTTAAAACAAACAAACAAAAAAAGGAGAAAATGAAAGCTTCTAGGATTAAATTAAACTAAATAACTTACACGTTTTATACAGCTAGGAGTTTCTGTTTCTATTTAGTGAGTGCGTGAAAAAATTTCTAGAGTAAAAAAAGTGAAAATAAAGACAATGACAGAAACTTTAGCAACAAAGAAAACATGTTAAAGGATTGATTAGAGCCAAAGAATAAATGTAGATTATAGTGAGAGTCTGCTCTTATAATCATGAGGCAACTAACCCACTTCAATTAAGCAGATTTCCATTCCTTCATGTCCCACAATCTGCATTCTCATGTTTTTTGTTACTAAGCCCATTATGTTATAGAAGTTATTTCTTAAGTTCTGATATTCTTTATTATTCAAAAATCAATGTATGTTATTATGAAGTATAAATTATGTTAATTTGGTATAGAAAAACAAAGTGAAGTTGTAAATTTTAGTAGAGAATATGGATTTTATTTGAGAACACTAGTAGACAAAATGAGCTTCAGAAAAGAATGAAAGAAAAGACATTTTAAAAACTCAGAAGCAATAATGCCTATTTTATTTTCTATTGAAATAGAATAGCTAACACTGAAATAAATTCAATTAATTTTACAATAGAAAGAACCAGAGGAAAAGGAAAAATCAAAGAAATACATAATTGAGATATACTCTAAGAAGTGGAGAATGATTTCTATTATCTTTTTAAATAAGTAAGGAACAGAATTTTGCATAATAGTTTTCATGATTTTCTTGGATACCAAGGGGGTGTATAATTTCAAAAGAATTGGAAAAAATATGGAAATTTCATTTAAAAGAATGGGTGATTATGTATACAAATATACATATCACAAGGAGGCTACTCAATTTGATTCACTTATTTTTCTATATTTCCTTCTTCAAAGATGCAACAAAAGAACATGTCGCTATGCAATAAACAACACATTTTAACATTTTGTAACTATTGTTTCCACTGGTTTTAACTCATTTCATAAAATGGATCTTTGTAATAGGTACATATATATTTATTTGTTATATACATATTTTAAAAGTATCCATAAGTATCCATTTTGTTGTGCATTTTTCTAATGAGTGATTTAGAGAGTAGAAGCATGGTGCTCTCAAAAAGTACAGTTCCATGTATGATCAAGTCAAAAGTATTCTGGGAAATTCAGTTTTATCACAGTCAGAAATTATTTAAAAGGTTGGAGATATACAGATAAACTTTGCTTCATGTCTTAGAACTGGTGTTCTAAGACATGAAGAGACAACAAGGAGAACCCTTTCTCACAACTTTCTAATAAGTATACCTACTGACCCTTAAGATAAATAAAGAGTAGAGTCTGTTTATGTGTATAAACATTTACTTTTATTTTCTGTAGCAAAATGTGAAAGGAAAAAATAAGTTGTAATAGATAATAAAATATTGCCTAGGTTTAGAGGAATATTATTTATAATCAAATAATAAAAAAAATTAAAAAAATAACAAGGAGACTAAAGAGTTTAAATTAAGGAAACAGATGTTACCTCTATCTTACAGGAATTAATTATTTTTATGCAAATCTGTAATAAATGTATTCCAAAAGATTCTTTATGGTAGTCACAACAATTCAAGAGGGGAGAGGTCTTCAATCATTTACCCCATTGGAAATGTGACAGTTGATTAGATACCAGAGACATAAAAACTCTGTTGTCTATAAAAATTACAGCCACAACTAAAACACCTAATGAAAAGCAAGCAAAATGACAAAGAGCAAATAAATAGAAAAAGAGCAGTCATAAATCATAGCATAAGTTATACAGAATAGATTATAATTCTGAGTAATTTATGTTTTATTTGATTTTACTTCCCCAAAGCAAGCATAGATAAACTACTCCTTGATAAATCCAACAGTTCTCTACCTTTGTCAGTATAACATTCACTATTTAGCGTATTATATATCTTATCTTTAAAAAGGAAAAACTCTTAACTCTTAGAAATGAGTAATGCAAAAAGAATCAATCAAACAGATTAACATAATCCATTACCAGTCTTTGTTATTATTATTATTTTTTCCTCTCTGATCTGCTCGCTGTCTGATTTCTTAATTACTATACCAGGCCATCATCAAAGAAATAGTCTTCTCCATAAAATTAGAGTATAAGAGTTTTAAAAAATTGTGGAATAATGTTATTCTTCTCCAAAAGAGACCTTGAAAACTGTGTCTTTAAAACAGAAACACAGACAATGTACACTTCTAAAATCTTATATATTTTTCTTAAATACTATTTAGATTCATGATCTTTTAACCCACTATGACATTCACAGTTCAAGCTAAAACATTAAGAAAGTACAAAACCTTTTTATTTCAGTAAGTTTTAAGTCAAAAGATTGTTAATGTAAAAAACGATTTGCACACGCACAAACTCATACATTCACGTTACACCCTTTGGTCAAATAAACCAAGTGGAGGAGAGTTGTAACCTATTCTGAAAGCCTTTATTTTTTCTACAGTATATCAAGTGTTTCTGCCTTTATCAAGGGCTGATCACACTGTTTCTGGTTTTTATCCCATCTTTCTTCATACTGAAATTTCTCTATTGCTATGACTCCTTCTATATTTTCTATTATAAATTTTACTCTATATTGGATCATTCCAAATAACTTACAAAGATGTGTTGCTTCAGGCATATTAAAACAAGACAAAATTTCTCATATTCCTTTCCACCAACTACTCCAATTCCCTGTTCCCTTTTCAAGCAAAATATGTAGTTATTGTTTATAGTTATTAAATCTACTTACTTCTAATCATCATTTTTTTTCTTCAATTCACTGTAACAGTTCTTTGAACTAGTCAAGATCACCAAAAACATCCAAGCTGTCATTTTTCCCACATCTTACTTGTTTTCATCTTACTTGGCTTCTCAGAAGCCTTTGACACAATCAATCTGGCCATTCTTACTCAATGATAATTGTTAATTCTTTCTGATTTCTGATGTTGCAATGACCTGGGACACCATATTTTCTGTCAAGAATAGCATTTGCTTCCATACTTTTAAATACTATCTGGGAGTCAATTATAAATTCTGATTGTATATCTCTAGCTCTAAACTTTCCCTGAAAGATAGATTCAAATACCCAATTAACTACTTGATATCTCCCATCGGATATCCAACAGCTATTCAAATCTTCACATGTACAAAATGGAAAATTTCAAAGTCCCAAGACTCCATCCACCCCCACTTTCTCAGTAAATATCATTACTGAACATTTAGTTGTTCAGACCTAAATCCTAGAATCATTTTTAGTTCTCTACTTTGCATTGCATTTAGCATTCATTTCCTTAGGAAGTCCTTTTGACTGCACTCCTCCAAACCATATCCTGAATCCTGAATCTGTTCTGTTTTTTTTTTTTTACATCTCTACAACCACATGCTAAAACAAGACACCAGTATCTTTCTCCTGAAATAGCCTGCTATTTATTATTCTAACTTTTATGCTTAACCACTGCCATAACTTTCATTTAGCAAGCAAACAGAATTTTTACAGTATGAATCAATTCATCTCAAATTTAAGCTTTAGACACTTAGAACAAAATTCTAATATTCCTTTCCTACAAGGCCCTACATCAACAGCCCCATGACCACTCCTCTGACCTCATTTCCTACCAGTTCTCAAGACCCTACAGGCACACTGATATTCTTTCTGTTTCTTGAACAAGTCAGGTTTATTTCTTCTCTAGTACATTTTTTTTTTTTTTTTTTTGCGGTACGCAGGCCTCTCACTGTTGTGGCCTCTCCCGTTGCGGAGCACAGGCTCCGGACGCACAGGCTCAGAGGCCATGGGTCACAGTCCCAGCCGCTTCGCAGCATGTGGGATCTTCCCGGACCGGGGCACGAACCCATGTCCCCTGCAATGGTAGGCGAACTCTCAACCACTGCACCACCAGGGAAGTCCTTCTCTTGTACATTTGTACCAGCTGATTCTGGGGACTAGAAACCCTGGCGCTCAAGAGAAGACGGTGGTGGTGATACAGTTTTCTAAGGGGTAACCAATGAAAGGAGAGGCATGGTCTAGAGATAATTAAAGACAACAATAAAACTGACTAAACATCAGTGAGCTTTTATCACTACCAGACCTTGGCAATTCTGAACAACGCCAAGGATAACACATTCCTACCTGCTGGGTAGAATGGCCCATCACACCCATTTTCTGGTCCTTCCCTGTCAAAAGGTGTTCACCCCATCATGGCATGACTGACTCTTTCTTATTAAATACATCTCACCTTAAATGTGTCTTCTTAGCACTTTCATCTACTGTTTTCTTGCTTAGTCATAGTTTGTTTTCATCTCTTTCCTTATAACTATATTATTCAGAAAATCAGACTTGAAGTTCTTGTTCACAAAGTTCCTGGCATAGTTGATACTCAATAAGTATTTGTTGAATCAACAAATGGAAAGCTTATGCTAAGTCTTAGGAATTTTAGCTTCATTTATTCTAACTCCCTGTTGATGAATGATTTGTCTGTAATGTGAGAGAAAGCTCTGCATTTGTCTGTTATCATGGAGCTAACAGTGGATACTAGGAATATGGTCATAAAGAGGGATCATAGCACATTGATTCAGACTTTACTAAAAATCCATTATTCGATGGACAATGGAAGGTCAATCTTGAATAAGATATAACCTCTAATCTCTTTGTTCTATTAGACATATTAATAAAATAAATTTATCAGAATGACATAAATAAGTCAGTGGTGTATTTAAAGATAAAATGGCTATAAGAAAAATTGGTTTCATTTTCACATCTAGCATAATAAACCAGAAAGCAAAAGTCCATTTCGTGAGGAAAGGAAAACTGAACTTAAATATTAAACTAGCTCATAAGCATTTTAAATAATATAAGCATATTAAATAATATACATAAAATTTATCAAGAGGCCACACAGTGCAAGAACAATTATTTTTCTCAATTAAACATTAAAAAGAGAATTTCATTTTTTGTTCATGCTTATTGTATAAGAATGATAAAATTTAAATGGAATATATTAATTTGTAAGAGGACTAAGAAAAATTATGGAACATTTGTAATAAGGCAAAAGCCATTTAAATCATTCAGATTTTGAAGTGATTTTAATTTAAGATTTAGGGAAATTTTAATGAACTATTAAAGCTATTTTAGTAAGTGGAGTTTATAGAGATGAAATCTGGAGATTAAAATCGGATCCTTAGACTTACAAACACTGAGTCTTTTGGCAAATCTCAAGACTAAAGCCTCAGTAGAGAAAATTTACATTGTTCCAATTATAGAATTATTCTTTTATTTTGTTAAGTGATTTGTTT